>NC_056726.1:807568188-807805688 GCF_019279795.1 Protopterus annectens
GAATAACACCACTGTTTCTCCTTACAAAAAGAAAGGATGTGCTTTCACATTTGTTTGGCTGTTTTTAAATTCAAATTTAAAAAATACTCTGGAAAGTGAGAAAGTAAGTAGGCTGCTAGAAGTGTGACATTCCATAGCTTTTATATGTGACTAAGTTAAATAGATGTACTAAGTCTGGTTTGAAAAGCTGCAATATGATCACTGCTGTCTTGCTTCTGCAGGTTCTAACAGAGCCTATTAAGAAAATGTTTTTACCAGTAAATGTACTGAATGGTGGTCTTTTCACTGCTAGGTTATCTTCATTATTTGTTCATAAATGTAGAGAAGTAGTGCTCACCGCAAATCTGAAAAACAGGTGTGGACAAGTATGCTGAATGGTCAGAGAGTAAATGGGACAGCCGTCCCTGATGACTTTCTAAAGAAGCAAATAGCAATGGATTATGCTACATATTAGGTATACAAACTTGGTAAGCCACCATTTGAAGCAGGCATATGTTTTGAAGACTTTAAAAGCAATCCCCATGGAATGACAACATGATCTATGCCAACTACTGAAGATAATACAGAGGGTTATAATCAAGTCTCTGATCATAATCATATAATTACATGTTTTGAGACAGGAATGCCAGGAACTTCGCTCAAGAAGTGACTCTTGGCATCTATGTTGAGAACACATAATAACTGGTTATGATCAAAGACCCAATCGTAGCTCTTTTGTAGTGCATGTAGTTTTATCCACTACATGTACTACCAGTTACAAAAGAAATAAAAAAGCGGAAGTGTTTTACCACAAAGACAGCACATAAATAAAATTAGCAGGAAGTTACTTACAGACTGATGTCTGTAAAGTTACAAGAACAGAATAGGAGACAAATATTCTGGGACAGTTCAGAGTGAATGAATGTCCCTTGGGAGAGATCTGAACTTAACATCGCTTACGGGAGGCATACCTATTATTACACACCTCAAAAGTATTGTTATGATTGGATCTCGTGCTATAGAAGCTTTTTACAGGTTTATCTTTTTTCCAATTTTGGTACACTTAGCTGCCATCCTCAGTGAAAGAAGGATCTTGCTAACTGCAAAGGCTTTACCAGTTTGGGGAAAAGGCATTCAGAAGGTCAATTGCTGCCCTCTGCATCACAGGGAGAAAGAGATGTCCAGTATCACTAATTTACAGATGCATAACAGCAAAAAAAAAAAAAAAAAAAAAAACACTGTCAATGAGGGTCAAACAATCAAGTTATTTTCTAAGGGATCTGAGTCCAAAGCAGTTGGACAGAGGAATTCAGGTGTTTCCTGCACTTTCGGATCTACAAGAATAGTACATAAAATGACAATAGATAAGGATAGGAATACTATGAAATGCAACAGCATATCTCAAGGACTACCACACTTATGAGACACCCCACATTACACTCATCGGTGCACACTTTCATGAAGAACTAGATGATTACCAAGTTCCCAAACTAGCTTCATGGCATAAAGTTTTTCAGAGGCCAGTAGGCCTTCAGCTTGTTCACCAAACCTACAAATGGGCACAAGCTTGGGGGGGGGGGGGGGGTCAGTATCCACAGCGTTAGTCAAAACGATATTTGAGGCCATGACTAGCAGGTACATACATCAGCACTGACCCCCTCTAAAAGAAAAGTACACTATGGTATTTAACAGCCACAAGAACAATAGAAGACCGAAACTACGAGATCACTGGTCCTGGTCACTGAAGTATACAGCAATAAATCATATAGTTATCAACACAGAAGCAGTACACAATACTTTCAAGAAAACAATTAAAAGGTATATACCTCATCTGGACGGTTTGGCAGGATCTTGGGCAAAGCACGAGTACGGGAATTCTTCAGCTTTGGCATTTTTTGGAACTGAATATCAAGTCTGAAACACAAAATAAACAAGCACATTTCAAAACTGAGTACACACAGATTGCATCATTGCGACAATGACATCTTAGATTTTCACTTTTATTTATTTATTTTTTAACTACAAAATCTATCTAACTTATCTCAGGATCTAACTTTCAGTGCTGTACAGTTGTTGTAGGTTTGTATAATATTTATCCTCACAGAACCAAATACAAATGTAAGTGGATTTTGCATGATAATCCTGACTTTGCAAGCAGTCTTTATGACCTGCCAACAATCAACAAGAACTTTTTTGCATTACCTAGATTCCACTACTTAAGCCACGTGCTAATTTGGTGACAATAGCATATACTGTTTACTTACCTTAATCAGCTAACTTGAGTTTACAATCCAGTGCCTCACAGGATGCAAACTCAGTTGTGTACAAAAAGAAATGTTCAGAAATACTAAGGCCGAGCTGTACTCACTGTACTTCACTATCTCACTACACCAGTACAGAATGCATTACACCAGTACAGAATGCACAATTCTCCAGAGTCCTCTCCACTTGAATGGTGGGTGCCTAAGCCCAAGTCATATTCCAGAAATACAGAAAAATATTTTCAAATTTTTTTTGTGCACGTAATAAAGAAAACAATATGTCATAACATTCATCTCACTAACTTCTGGAGCAAGTCAAGTTCTCTTTCTGTACCTCTTGACTTCAAGTTAAGAAGCAAAATAAATAAGGACTAAAGGACTGTTTCTGAATATAAAATTGTAGCAAGCAGCTAACTACAACTTATACCACACACAAAGTGCTGGAGCACTTTGGCACTGCAGTCTTGACCAGAACAGAAGAACTGAAATTAATTTCTGTACTGCTAATCCAAAAATATCAGTACAGATGTAAATACCAGTGCTGCACTACCAATCCTTCAGCATCTCCTGATCATGTCTCCTAACACCTTGCCCCCTTCACTTCACCCTAGCAACTCTTCTTTGTAAAAGTACCATGTTAAAAATTGGTACGGTTACTGCTCAAATCTGTCTACAATGTTCATTTTCTGAATGCTACCCTCTGCCCAACACATCAGCTTTGGTGCAATCCAAGCTGGGCCAAAAGTATCCACAATGCTGGTCTGACTAATGGCCAAGGTGGTGAAGAGTCACCTACCGTGAGGACAGGATACAAGTCAGCAATCATTGACTGGCTTCTATTTCTGGAGGGACCAAGGGGTACACTGCTTCTGCAGTGATAGCTAGCAAAGCACACATCAGCAGCAAACACTATGACTTGTGAGAATAAACAAGATACGAGACAACTGGCAAGACCCTGGAACGTATGAAATCAGAGGACGTAACCAAAAATACATTTAGAAGGCTGTAATAATCAGTAGATAATATAAGGCAATACGATGAAGATGTTAACATTGGTGTGTAACTTAATGGAAAATAGTAAAGTTATACTGATGTGTTTCTGGTGGGTACAGTCTCATTATATCCCTACCACACATGACAATATTGTTGTGCTCATAATCCAGCATTAGAGAAATTAATTTCTGGTCTGAACTCATCAAAAACTACAAATGCTACTGAGGTGTTTACTCAGGAAAAATTGCCCTTGTCAGGAAAAAGTGGCCCTATTTTCAGATTAAGTTATTTTGAACTTGGTGGGTCCAAGGGGGTACATTTCACAGATGCCCGATTGCACTGGGGATTGGTCAGTGGAGGTTGGAGGGAAAAGTGGCAGGGCAATGTACAGGGAAACAATGGAAGGATATCTGTGTAGTTCCTGGGTGTGCAGCTTAGTCTAAAGGGTTTGAGACTTTAGCATGGAGGTGTCTGCATGGGTATTTCTATATGCTGGGTAGCTTCAGAGTTTTTTTTCAATAGGTGTATGGGCAATTGTTGGAGGTATGACAGTAAAAAGAGGAACACTCATGAACATGTTTTAGGAGAATGTAATGAGTTGATAGAGTCTAAAAATTCTCTAAAGGTTACGTTGTCAGAAATGCTGGGGGGAGCAAATTATTTTAATTAAGGAAATGATGCTTTTGAGTTGGGTTATAGAAACTGAACTGCCAACACATAGTAAGGCCCTTGATCTTACTAGACTAGACAATTACTAGAAAATGAAAATCAAAAGCTAAACCAACTGTAACAGAATTACTGAATGTTGCATAGGAGATAAAAGAATTGGTGGTGGGATCTTGTTTGCAAAGCCATGGAAATAAATATCATGGAAATTAATCAACATCAACATAGAAGACCTCCAGACACTTGGATCCAACCAAGTTTGGCTTTGTCAAAGGAAGGGCATGCTTACTGACTTTTTTGAAAAGGCTACTAAGGCAATGGATGAGGGGTAAATGGTGCTTACTGCCCACCTAGATCTGGCTAAAGCATTTGATACAATACCCACCTCAGGTATTGTCAAGAAACTTATGGAACTAGGTATAAACCCCCTTTATAACATGCTGGATAACTAACTGCCTCACTGAGAGGACCCTGGAGGTTAGAATTGGTGAGGGCACCTCCACAAAAAGGCCAGTCACCAGTGGAGTCTCCTAGGGATCTGGTGCTAGGCCCCCTCGCCTTTAGCATCTACTTCTTGACAATGTCAAAGGTCTCTGGCTACCCAAGTTCACAGATGATTGCAAACTGGAAGCAGTCACTGAATCCTACCAAAGACAAGAGCACCCTTTAAGAAGGTCTAACACAGACAAACACTTGGTGCCAAAGTCATGGCTTAAAACTCAATACCAAGAAATGCATTACAGCACCTTTTGGAAAATCGGCTACTCTTGGTAACCATGTCATCAATAAAATACCCCCAACAGCTTATCCACCAGTCAGGGATTTGGAAACTCATGTATATAAGAGCCTAGGCTTTGACCAACATGTGTCCAAGGTAATAAGAAGGGCATGGCATCTAGGTCCAGAGAGGTCATCATATCACTGTATTTGTCCCACATCAAACTCATCATAAAAGTATAATATCTCCCTTCAGTATGTACCAGAACAGACATATGCAGCAATTTAATGTCCACAAATGTTCCCTTTAAAAAGAATACAGGGAGTAAACAAAGTCCTACGCTGACCACCTCAAAGCCCTGTCTCTTTACTCAGTATCACACAGACTTTTGATAGGTGATCCTTGCCTTGCATAAAACACATCCCTGAACCCTATTTGATGAATCTTTTGCACATCTGCAAAACAAACAGCATCAGAACTAAAGTAATGTCTTTTGGCTTTTCCCGGTTAGAGGTCGCCACAGCGGAACTCCGGTCCGTTAATGATTGACAGTGGATTTTTACAGTGCCGAGTTGCCAGCCCAACCTTCAAAGAAGGCACACCCATTCACGCACGCACCTATGTGCATGTCTTTATACGTCACTCGACCATAGGGAGGACATGCAGACTCACACAGAAGGCGCTCCAGCCGAGAATCGAACGGGAGAACCTCTTGCTGTGAGGCAACAACGCTAACCGCTGCACCACCGCAGCCTAAAACAGCATCAGAACTACTAGATTAAAAGACTTAAATTTTGCTTGTGACAAACAGGAAATGTTGGACAGAGATATGTTTCTCAGAATTCCCATTCTCTGGAATAGGCTCACCGTCCATGTGAAGGTGAGTTCCTCCCTATCCTATTTAAGTTCAACTAGGACCAATGGCTGGGTAATAGGAAATTCACCCCTGGTCTGGCGACTATGTCTCAGAGACAGAGGAAATCAGTAAATCACCCCTATATAAATTAAATTTGTGGGTCACATTTGGGCTGCACATCTCGGATTATAAGAGTCCTAGTGATAGCTAGCATAGTATACACCTATGAACCTATAATCTTTAGAAAAGGGAAGGAGCATACCTCATAGTAATAAATGGAATCTGTGAGAACAATACATGCAGAATAACTTTCAGGAAGAAGAGTGAAATAACATGGGAGGTAGAACTAGAGCAATCTAAGTAATATTAAACTGAACAACAATTGTTAAGAAATAAAATGTGCATCTATAAAGGTTTAATATCATTAAGTCACGTTACAGGCGGTAGAGTCTAACTGCGCAAGTTCTATACTGTGAATGCTGGAATGTTCAACAATGATATTACCAACTGTCCAACCCCCCCCCCCACTGGACCCATGGTAATGCTCGTTCCTGGGTCCAGAGCAATAGGGTGTTTCAAGGTTTGGTGTTTGTGTCAGGTATACTGGAATTCGGCAAGCCAACATTCATGGAAGTGTGTCAACCATATGACTCGACTTAATGGCTGTAACACATGTATAACGCACATTGAGAAAAATATATGTAACGGTTTGATAATATGTTAAGTTAATAAAGATGTTAAAAACATTAGTGATGTTCAATTTACCTGGTAAATATGGCCAGAAAAGTGTTATGATATCCTAACTTAAAACACGTGCTATAATCATTTCCAATAGCCACCTTCATTGATTTTCATACCTAGGTCAAAATAACATTTTACATCCCAAGATGCAACATTTATTTTGCAATACCTTCTCCCTTGAAGAGTTCAATAATTTTACTGTATAAATTCATGATGAGGTATCATTACAATACTGTGGCAAAGTTTTGGGGTGCAGACAATGCAAGGCACTGAACCATAAGCCACCATGTCATTTGGTGAAAGCAATCCCCTAACTTAAGTAGTGTCCAAGTCTTCACTCTACACTTGAATACACCAGCTTTTGACAGTAACCGATTAATGTAACACGTTTCAGTTTTTACTTCAAGGACAGAGTGTTTCCCTGACAATGCAAGACCACACTGCATGAAAGAAATTTACAATCTCTCTGCAAAACAAAAACTATTAAAGTTAGAATCCTCCACTTAATGTGACAGATGCCAACTACCTCCTCTTTCTGCATCTTTTACAATACAGTAACCCAGACACAGCACTTTGAAATGTATAACTTTTATAACTACAAAGAAATACTGCATTTGCTACATAGAACTATTTCCAACTCATATGCTCACAGTTTCATTCCTTAGTATCAAGAGATACTACAATAAAATAATCATGGTTTTAACAGTCACCATTTCTAACCATTTCTAACAAAATCCCACAGCTAGCATCAAGCATTTAATCTTGGCAGAAGAACAGTACAAATCAGCCTCCAGTATTGACTTGAACACACTAAAAAATGCCATTTCTTCACATTACAAGTGAGTGAAGCTATTACATGCAGATGCTGGCAAATGTGTTATTCAACCCATCCTCACCAGCAGCACAAAACAATTGTGAAAGTGTGATACAAGAGAACAGTAATGCCTTTGTTACATAATAATGTACTGCATACTTTCTAATTTTATCCACATTATATCCTTAGCACTACTGCTAAAACTCTTACAAATACACAATTATATATTATATTCTGAAGGAGCTTTCACAGCAGTTGAAAAATATTACAGGCTACTGCGAGATGGTGAAATACTGAAAGATACAGCAGAAGACTGAAGCCCCACTCGTGAAAATGCTATTTTGTCTTCAAAACTTAAGATACCTTTCCCACATGTTGACATTCTTACGACCCATTTTACAGTTCATAACACAAGACATGGATTAGTCAGGGGGCTCTGAGAAACAGCACTATTCAAATTATTTATAAAAATGAACTGTGTAGCTTAAAGAAACAAAATTTAGAAAAAATGTAACACTTAAAACTTCATCTGCTGCCTAAAATATAAATGTAAACGTTTTAAGCCGATTATTCCAACAAGCATCGTCAGTGTACATTTAAGCATTCCTTTGCCAATACCAACCTTATTTTATTCAAGGATGTGGGAGAGCCAAAGCCTATCTCGATAAGCAACAAGCTATTAATGGTCCTCTGGATCAACAGCCTAGCATTAACACATGAACCATGAAAAAGGGTGGTGGAGAGGGACTCCACAGAGACATTCAAGACAGCAAAAGATAGGTGGAAAAGGGCATGGAGGCAGGTGGGAGCATAAGGGAGGTAGAATGCTAAGACACATAAAAAGGAAACTAGACAAGCTTATTGCCTCTTTTGCCATCAAGCAAACATATCTGTTTATAGCTATTCCCTAATAACATGTATGTCTTTTCATTACCACTGTCTGGACAGGTTGATATTTAAGAATGGATATGTACCCCACAGTGACTACATCAAAATAATCTACAACTGCTAATGGCATAGCTTAGCACATAGCATATTTACAGAGCTCAGAGATGAGCTACCATAAAATATTCTCATTTCTTGATGCAGGCATCATAAGGACAGGATTTTGAACATAGGTTCATAGGTAGGTACTAGGCTATTGGCCCTAGGGCCTATACAAGCCTAACCAAAAAGGTACCCTGGCTTTCGCCACCCAAGAAAATTATTTTCCTGTGCCCCTGTCGAGCAGAGCCACAGAGGTGATTCCCAGGGTGAATTTCCTATTTCCCATCCAATCAAGATTTTTTTTTTGAAGAGTGCTAATGAGGAGCTTTGTTTGATATAGATAGGCAGTTTGTTCCAGAGTATGGGAAGTCTCTGGGACAGGAATCTCTCTCTCTCCAGCATGTTCTGTTTATTGTGGTGACAAGGTTTAGGTCCATAGAGTGTGTAGCTCGGAGGGATTGGGATTGCTTTAAGTGGAGCATGTGCAACAGCTCTGGGTTTGACATAGCTTTGTATGTTAGGCAGAGATTGCCTCAGAGTAGGCGATATGCGACTGAGTAAAGCTGGAGTTTTTTGAGACGGTCTGTGTAGGACATCTGTTTGAGGCCAGTAATCTTTGTGAGGTATTTCTGCGGCCTTTCCAGTTGTTGTAGATGTCTTGTGAGATACATACCAAGAGGGGCATTGTACTCTATATACTGGGTCTAATGAGTGACAAGTAGAGGGGAACAATGACCTCTTTTTTCCTGGATGAGAAACCTTTTGTGATGAGGTGTGCCATGTAGAAGGATTTCCTGAATACTGTGGCGATGTGATTAGCAAAGGAGAGATTACTGTCTACCTGTGTCCCAAGGTCTCTTATCACACTTTCTGTGTTAAGTAGACTACCACCTATGTGGTAGCTCATGGGTACAGAGTTTTTAGCAAAGGTTATGACAATGTACTTTTTGGCATTAAGCTTGAGGCCATGGCTTTGACACCAGGCATCTGTCTCAGTGAGGCCCTTTTGCAGAATGTCCACATCATTATGAGTTTCAATTATGGCTCCTAGTTTGCAGTCATCGGCGAACTTCGTTAGCCAAAGACCTTCTGTGTTAGCCTGTACTTCAGAAAAGTAGATACCAAACAGGAGAGGACCTAGGACTGAACCTTGTGGTACTCCACTTGTCACTGGTCTGAAGTCGGATTTGGAGTCTGCTACTTTCACATTGTGGGTTTTGTCAGTGAGCCAGTTGGCAACCCATCTTGTGACATAGGGATTTATACATATATTTATATAGTTTAGTGAGCTTATCTATAATTCCAGAGTGGGGAATGGTGTCAAAAGCCTTGGTGAGATCTGGATAGGCTGTGTGAACCACCTTACCCTTGTCTACGGCTTTGGTGACTGCTTCAAAAAAGTCAATCAGGTTTAGGAGACATGATTTGCCTTTTACAAACCCGAACTGGGTGGGGTCCAGAGTTTGGAGAGTACCAGTGTCTTTGTTTATAAGTTCCATGGCATTGCAGACCAGGCTCGTTACGCTAATGGCGCGGTAGTTCCCTGGGTCCGTGGCGGCTCCCCCTTTGTGGAGTGGGAGAACAGTTGCTGTGTGCCATTCAGTGGGCACAAAACCTGAGGTGAGGCTATGATTGAACATGGTGCTTAGGTGGGGTGCCAGTTCATTCTGTAGTTCATGTCGAACGCAGCCTGGGATGTTGTCAGGTCCCATGGATGCTGTGTTCTTGGCTTTGGAGAGTGTTTTTTTATTTACCTGTGAAGCCGTGATTACAGGAACTTTGCATTCTTCTGGTATAGAGATGGGCCTTTAGGGGGTGGGGTAAAGTTAGCACTGAACCTATCTGCCAGGATGTTGGCAACATCAGTTGGGAATCTGTATATTTAGTGCCATTGTGCTGTAACTCAGTGCAGATCTGAGTGTTGCCATTGAGATTCTTGACATATAGAATGCTTTGTGGTTGTCTTTAGAATCGGTAGTGATTTTGTTTTCATAACTAGCTTTGAAGGATTTTGAGAGAGAGCTCAGCTTCTTACTGAGGCTGACCAGGGAGTTCCTCCACTCATGGGATTTTACTCTTTTTTTGCAAGTTTCTTTCTTCTGTTGTACAGTTTGTTTATGGTAGGGGACCACCAGATTGGCTTCCTTTTTTTTTTTGGAGGATAGCACCTTGGTTCTATTAGGGATAGCACGATCCATGCACTCGTGTAAGTGCTTATAAAGTGCATTTGTGTAGGATTCAGCAGTCATACTTCTATTGTCAGTCTGCATGGGTGCTGTGAAGTTTGCCACTTCTGTCTTAAGAAGCGTAAAGTTGGCTTTGGAGAAATTTTTTACAGTGGTTTCCCTAATGGGGGGGTGGGATGTGGATATCTAGGCTGATTAGCTTGTGGTGAATCTGACCAACGAGGAATTGACCTCTGGTGTGGAACACTGGTCACCCATGTTGGTAATGGCCAGGTCTAGGATATCGCTGCCCCTGGTAGGGGTGTGGATAATTTGATCGAAGGTTCATAGGTAGGTACTAGGCTATCGGCCCAAGGGCCTACGCAAGCCTAGCCAACAAGGTTCCCTGACCTACGCCACCCAAGAAAGTTATTTTCCTGTGCCACTGACAAGCAGAGACACAGAAGTGATCCACGGGGTGTATTTCCTATTTCCCATCCACTCATCAAGATTTTTCTTGAAGAGTGCTAATGAAGAACTTTGCTTGACATAGATGGGGAGCCTGTTCCAGAATATGGGAAGTCTCTGGGATAGGAATCTATCCCTCCAGCATGTCCTGTTTATTGTGGTGACAAGGTTTAGGTCCCTAGAGTGTGTAGCTCGGAGGGATTGGGATTTCTTTAGGTGTAGCATGTCCAACAGCAATTTATGAATTCCAGAAAACGTTGAGCAAAAGAGTTGGTACATCTTTAAAAAATTAGGGCACGCATGCATTCTTAATATGCAGGCAACACCTTTTTTGCAGCAGTGAGCACAGAAGCCATGAGCTGCTAGTGAGTTATTTCCTGTGGTACAGAGTTTGATTCCTTCGACCTTCATTTGCCTACTGTGGGACTTTAAGAGACTCATGTAACCAGGCAGTGCTTTGGGGTAAATGAAAATTTGGACTAGGCTCCATAACAGCTTTCTGGACTACATGCCTTGTATCTACCTACGAACCATGCTTACACAGAAGATAGGCATTACGGAATTAAGGCAAGGATTTAATAAAAAAAAAATTCTTCTGTAAGTTATGGTGTCATACTATAGCTAAATTGAAAATCTATGAATACTAAAATGCCGTAGTTTTACTGGTTTGAACATCTGTAAAAATTCTGTCTCAGTCAACCAGTTCTTAAACATAAAATGTTTGAGGTCAGGAACTAGAAGTTTAGAAATCCATGTAATAATTATCTTTTTTTGCACTCTGTATGTACTGTTTCTATTTGCTACGTATTTTCATTGGTTGCTGGATAAAGAAGTCTAGTCTACCCTGTCAATTGCTACCACCAGAACAGCAGTTTAGAGAATGGATGGCTAAACTTTTCACTTGGAATTTAAGGTAAATGCCAGCAGCCCAAAAAAAAAAAATCACACTTCCACCAGCTGACAGAAGCTTGGCAACACCTGAGGTATTCACAAATACAAATCAGCTGACTTAAAATGGGTAATGATGAGTTCTACTCAAAGTGAATTCATAGCAAAAGTTTACTGTGCCTTTTTGTTCATTGTTCTCACGTTACTGCTCATTTATTTGTTTCACTCCCATTCTAAGACAGCTCGTGGAAAATAATTCTGGTGTCCTGGCAGAACAGTGAAGTTCCTGAATACCAATTATCTGAACAGTAGTTGACAACACAGCTTCAAAGAGCAGACAGGTTACCAGCCTCATATGATCTAAGTTTATAAGTGGGCCACGGGTGAGGCTCACAAGTGTAGTACATGTATGTGTGTGTGCGCTCGTGTAACACACACACACAAATCATAGCATTAGGCATCAGATGTTTAAAATAACACAGGAGCGAGAGAGACAGAAAAGTTCAGTCAAATACTTTTATACCACATTCCTCAACACAAATTTACACACACACACACACACACACACACACACACACACACACACACACACACACACACACACACACACACACACACACACACACACACACACACAAGCTTTTAAACCCTCCCTGCAGCATAATTCCCAGTGTGATGGAACAACCTTCTGCTCCATGAAAGGAGTTCAAGGACCACTCCCGTGGTATCTTAAGACAGAGGTTAAGCTTGCTCACTAGTGACATCACTTATCCAAGACCGTGGTTTGTTATCAGAATGGGGTCCAGCTACATAGCCCATTCTCATACCCTTACTATGCCTTGACACCAGGGGAAAGGAGCAAATTCCCTCTTGCTTGCCGACACACCAAACCACTGCCAAATTGTTGGGAGTGGATGGGTATCACAACCTTGGACAGAGAGCCCTGGAAGGACTGAAGTGTGAGGAGGAATGGACTGCACTTACTTCCAGAATATCGATGGGTAAGCTGTCCTCTGTGTTGTCAATGGCCTTCACACCTAGTGCAGACTGTCACTAAGAGGGTGGGAATTTTAAAAAAAAAGAGAGTTACCATATGTCAGACTGATTAGATGTAACCAATCATTTCAGTTGAGTCTAGCAGATTCTGGATACCTTGATTTGCTGCCCACTGTAGTACTTTGGAAAAGACACCACTGGAATTACCACTGACATCAAACCCAAACCTCTGGGACACATATGGCCAATATGAATTGTAACTGCCTAAAATGTGAGACGAAATGCTGCAAAGGTTAGATTCTGTCTGAGGGCAGACTATGTATGTGACTGCGTCAGGACTGCAGCCTATGAAAAGTGAGTAGATGAAGGAGTCTTTGCAGTTTTCATTGCAATTTCTAAGGACGGACTTAAACTTATCAGGGACTCATCAGTAAAGATTAGACTAATCAGGGAGGTAGCAGCAAGAAGCCACAGCACTAAGAAAGGGAGAAAACTCCACTCTGCAATTAATGCTCAATGCAACAACAGAAAAACGTCCAGTGAACATATGACAAAATGATTCTGGACTAAAAATATTTTTAACATTCTAGCAATTTGGCTACACATATTCTTTGAAGAATAAAATAATCATAAACATATCTACTTTTACACACAAAATACAACTAAATGAGCAAATAAAAACTAAAACAAATGATATACTTACTAAATACTTACATTTACTTTCACCATTCAACTAGTGGTTTCAATGCATTAAAACACTTTCTTTAAATAATAATAATCCTTCAAAAGCATTTCACCTACACCCCATACTAAATTGTCTCAATCTGCAGCTTTTCAATATTAAATCACTACCATATACCATTTTAAAAAGAAACAGCATTATTGTCATAATCTCTTTAAATCTCAATATCTCTTGCATTCAACTTCAACTGTACTTTAAACTTTGTAATATTCTCACCCATGTAATATTCCCACCCATGTAAAACAACTTGCAGGACAATGCAAATCACAACCTCAGTGTTACAATTAAAACTTCCAATTTCATCAAACTTGTGGCTATTAATGAAGTCTAAGATGTACCTCAGGGAATCTGGAGTCACACCTTTCAACTCTCCAAATTTTTGCAGAATGTCCAGATTTATGCTTCATATTTTTGATCCGTCCCTCATAAAATGTGTGGTTTTCTAGTAAATCAGTGAGGATTAAAGTCACTAAATAACAGACATTTGAGTTTCAGAACTTCTTATCCATCAGAAAATGCATGCTAACAAAACCTTTTTTGTAGCAACTTTCTAAGTTTATAAGAAGAATATTTAAAATGTATCCCTATTTTTACGCCTTTGTTCCCCCACGGTTTTTGGATTTCTCCAGATTACTTGTGCTAAGAGGCTGAGAGCTATACCTCGAGTACTACCAAATGCTCCCTTCTGGTTTGCTAGGACCTCCACGGTTTTTGGATTTCTCCAGATTACTTGTGCTAAGAGGCTGAGAGCTATACCTTGAGTACTACCAAATGCTCCCTTCTGGTTTGCTAGGACCTCCAGATGACTCTTTTACTAGAAAGTTCAAGACCTCTTTCTACATAGGTGCTTTGAATCCTCTGCTCTGCTACTTGACACCAGAGACAGCGATGAGCTCCTCAAAAACAGTACAGTTGTGTACACTTACCATAAATGTAGACGTTCGAGTGTATTCACTGTTGCAGTCATTGCATTTGGGTAATCTGCTGGTAGGTTTCCCTCAGTTGGCCTGATTAACAAAGTCTTGGGTCCTGTGTCGGTTGCTGTCCCTTCTTCCATGACGTCAGGTCGTCAGGGGTATAAAACATGCAGCCGACACCATTACATCAGTTTTTCTTTCCCCAGATGTCAGGTGCCCCCCAAATGGGGAGCAAAATATATAAGTAATTAAAAACACAAAAATATACATCCAAACAAAAGCAAAAACACCAAAGAGGCTTTTAAGCGTAATAAAAGAAAGTAGAGGTATAGTAAGAGAAAAACAGAGGGTAACCAGGACTGCAACAGTGAATACACTCGAACATCTACATTTATGGTAAGTGTACACAACTGTACTATGTTCTTCGTGTTTCACTGTTGCAGTCATTACATTTGGGTAGATTCCCAAAGCTATGGTTAGGAGGATTGATTTATACAGCATTAGGACCAGCTATAAGGCCCTGCAAAACAGCAGTGGCAAAGCCAGCTCTGGATTTAGAGAAAATTGGTAAGTGATAATGATTGGTGAAAGTATGAACTGAACTCCAGGTAGCAGCTTCTAGAATATCCCTGGTAGGAACACCTCTGAGAAAGGCTGTAGAAGTAGATGCAGCCTTGGTGGAATGAGATCTGATCCCCTGGGGGATAGGTTTTTCATGGTGCTTATAGCAGAAATGAATATAATGGCTTATCCATTTAGAAATGGTTTGTTTGAAGTAGCCTTCCCCTCTGCCCCTGCAGCAAATGCTACCGGCAGTTCAGATTTTCTTCGAGATTTAGTCCTGTCCAAGTAGAATCTAAGTTTTCTATGTACATCCAGTGAATGCAGAATCCGCTCCCCCCTGTTCTGTGGATTGGGAAAGAAAGTTGGCAAATGAATGGACTGATTAAGAGCCACACTGGATACCACCTTGGGCATGAAAGATGAATTGGTCCTGAGTGACACCCTGTCCGCATGACAGATGATGAAAGGCTCCACTGCCATAAGGGCCTGTAATTCAGACATCCTTCTAGCTGAAGTGATTGCTAAAAGGAAGGCTGTTTTCCAAGAAAGAAATTTTAGGTCTGCAGTTGCAGCTGGCTCGAAAGGAGGTAGAGTGAGTTTCTCCAATACAAAGTTAAGGTCCCAGGCAGGAGTTGGAGCTCTCCTGGGTGGTCTCAAGTTTTTGACCCCTCTGAGATACTGCTTTAGCAGAGGATGAGAGAAGGGGGGGGGGGTTCTGTGTTGTAATGAGCTGAAATGGCTGAGGCATGGATTTTTATGGAGGAAAAAGACAGGCCCTTGTGAAGCATCTCAGTTAAGTATTGCAAACTCTGGGGTACATTGGGTGCTGCTGTGCTCAGCCCTTGGGACTGATTCCAGGCACATAATCTTTTCCATTTTCTAGTACTAGGTCTTCTCGCCTCCAAAATGACATGCATCACAGGTTTGCTGAGGGATGCCAAGGGGGAATTTAAATGATTAGCCAAGCTGCAAGAGTCAATGTTTGGAGCTGAGAGTGCAAAATTTGGTTCACCTGCTGAGACAGTGGAGCTGAGAGTGCAGAATTTGGTTCACCTGCTGAGACAGTAAGGAAGGTGTCCTGGAGAAATTTGTGACACTGCACAGGAGCGGGTACCAGTGTTGGCGAGGCCAGTCTGCAGCAATCAAAATAATTTTTGGTTTGTCCCGTTTGACTTTTAGTAGAAATTTGGAGAGCAGTGGCAGAGGGGAAAAAGGCATATACTGATTGGATGCTCTGTCCTTCAGCTGGAAAAACCTCTTTCCAGGCTTTTTTGTGAGGAGTTCTTGTGCAAAATTTGTCCAACTGGTAGTTCTGGGGTGAGGCAAAAAGATCTATGTCTGGGATCCCCCATTTGCGTGTCAACATGTTAAAAATCCGTGGTTGCAGTTTCCATTCATGTGGGTCCATGAGATTTCTGCTTAGTTAGTCTGCCAGAATATTCAGCTTTCCTGGCAGGAATTGAGCTTGTAGTTGTACGTGGTAGCGCAAGGCCGTGTTCCACAATGCCAAGGCTAGTCTGCAGAGGGGGTAGGAATGTGTACTCAACCCTGCTTATGTACCACATAACCGTGGTGTTGTCCATCTTTACCATTAGTTGTCCTGGATGAAGGTAGTCCTTGAAGGCTATCAGTGCATTCTGTACTGCTAGCATTTCTTTTTGATTGATATGAAGGTGCATTTGATTTGGGCTCCATTTGCCCTGAATGCACTTCCCTGCCAAATGAGCTCCCCATGCACAGTCTGATGCATCTGTAGTTTGGGTTTGGGCGGCAGGGGGTGGTGTGAATGGCAGTCCCTTGTTTTGGTGGCAGGCCTCTGCCCACCATAGGAACTCTAGGCACAGGCAAGGTACGATAGGATTCATTGTTTCCAGGCTGTGACAATGTTGACTCCATAAACTTTTTAAGTACCACTGAAGTTTCCTCATATGCAGTCTTGCATATGGAATAAGAAGAATGCAGGAGGCCATGGACCCCAAGGCTTACAGTATTTGTCTTGCAGATAGCTGGGTTTGTGTGGCCACCTGTTTGAAGTAAGTCACCAAATGAATTTGTTTTCTGGCGTAAAGAAAGCCATCTGGTCAGTTGTATTCAAGCTTGCACCCAGGAATATAATTCGTTTATGGTGTAACCTAGACAAGTTAGAACCCTTTTTACAAATGCCAGATGTTTTCTGGCGTAAAGAAAGCCATCTGGTCAGTTGTATTCAAGCTTGCACCCAGGAATGTAATTCGTTTATGGTGTAACCTAGACAAGTTAGAACCCTTTTTACAAATGTCAGATGTTTTAAAAGAATGGCCTGGTTTTCTGCCTGAATTAGACAATTGTCCAGGTATGGATATATTTGAATATTTCTTTGCATGCAAAATGCAATTACTGGAGCTAGGCACGTTGTGAATACCCTGGGCACAGTAGACAAGCCAAAGGGCAGTGCAGAGAACTGATAATGCAAGTAGCCTGCTTTGAAGCGTAGGTATCTTCTGCAAGATTCCCTGATTGGGATATGCAGTTAAGCCTCTTTTAAATCTAGAGTTGCTAACCAGGCATCCTTGCCTAGCATAGGAAGTAACTGGTGAAGAGTCAGCATCTTGAATTTTGGAATGTCCAGAAAGCTGTTAGACAGGTCCAGAATTGGACGCCATGATTTGTCTTTTCTGGGTACCAGGAAAAGTCTTGAGTAGAAACCTTGTCCCTTTTCCTCTTCTGGTACTAGTTGAATAGCCCCCATGTTTAGGAGGGAAAGTACTTGTTTCTGAGCCTCTGCTCACTGATGTGGGGGCAGGTCTGGCCACCCGTTTGGAGTTGGCAACGAGTGGAAATGAAATCTGTATCCCTGGGACACTATACTTAAAACCCATTTGTCCTGGGTTATAAGTTGCCAGTTTTTTGCATTAAGAGCCAGTTTTCCCCCCAAAGGGGCGGCTGAGAGGTAAGTGCTTGGTAATTTTAAAGGAAAGTCATTGAGACTGTTTAACATAGGGTGGTGTCTTGTTATTTCCAGATTTGGAAGTGGAAGCACCCCATTGCTTAGTTCTGAAAGTCCTTTGGTACTGAAACCTGGTGCTTTTGGAGTGTCTGGGTTTGGCTCGAGTGGCTCTGGAAGGAGCTGGAAAGGACCAGTTCTTAGTAGGCCAGTGCCTACTAAATCTTGGAGGTTGCACTTGTAAGAAATCTTTCACAGTTTGCATAGATTTAGCTTCACCTTCCATCTTTTTTAGAACTTCTTCAGCCTTACTGCCAAACAGACGGTCCTGCTGCAAAGGAGCATCCAACAGTTTTGCTTTAACATGATCTGGCAGAGACTGCTCCTTAAGCCAAGCATGCCTTCTAAGCACAGACCCAGTAACAGCAGCCCTGCAAGAGTCCTCTAAAGAATCAAAACCACATTGCAAAGTATGTTTTCCAACTTGTTCAGCTGAATGCAATAAATCCTGTAAATTTTTATTTTCCACACAGTCAGAAATCAACATCACTTTTTGTTTAAGCAGTCCCATGATATGCTGTTGATATTTTAGCATATGGAATTGAGAGTTTAAAGCCCTGATTGCCAAGGTTGCAGAAGTATAAACCTTTTTACCCCATCTATCCAGCACCCTGGAGTCTCTATCAGAAGGGGTAGGGTTTTTATCAGTAGAAGCCTTAATGCCCTTGGGCCCCTGAGAAATGGTTTCAGGGTCCGCAACAGGATTTTTGAAAAGGAATTCGTGGGACTCAGGAACCCTGTAGTATCTGTCTGGTTTACTAGGGTCTGGAGGCAGGGAATCAGGGGCCATACTGGATTCCGAAAACACATTATCAATAATATCTAGTACAGGAGGTATAGCCAAAGGCCTATGCTGAGGAAGAAGGAAATCCCCAAGTCTCTTTTTGGATTCAGAGAAATCCTGACTTTCCCAGTGGAAATGCTCCCTTAAAGTACGTAAAGTTTCCCCAAAAGAAAAATCCTCACATGGAGAGCAGAGGGAATGGAATCCTCTGCATCAGAGTCCTCATAAGTAGGTATGGACAAATCCAGGTCATTAGAAGAGTCAGAAGAAACAGAGTCCTGTTCAGAAGATTCATAGTCAAGTTCAGCCCTAGGACTCTTAGAAGGGGGGGGTTTGACTACCCCTGATTAGAGTAATTAAATCTTCAGCCATTTTGATCATTTGTTTTTTAGGCATAGGGGCCCGAACATGTGGGCTGGGCATCGGTTTTTTAGACATAGATCGAGATTTAGGCCTTAGTACTGAAGGTGGAGTCGGTTTAATATGCAAGTCTGTAGGCCTGAAACACCCTCAGAAGCCGGTGCCTGCACAGCGGCTCTGGACACATCCAAGGTAGAGACAACCGCAGGTTCCATAGGTGAGGCATCTCGCGGCATACAGGACTCCGAATGGGTCTCAGCAGAGGCCTGCAAATCAGAAGTAGCGGGTATCAGGGGCTGCGAAAGCACCTCACTGAGTACTGGCGACTGGCTTAGGAGAAGCATCGTCGGCAGTTTTGGACCTCAACGGCCTCTGTCTTTTTCTTGGCGTTTTTTCGGTATTCCGGTAGTCGGATGGCTAACCAATGTCATTTCTGGATAATTAAACTGAGAACCGAAATATTTAGAAGCAAAAATGTACTGACAGCGGACAGTGCGCTGATTAAATAAAGCACAAAACCGACAGCAAGATAACGTCGTGGTCAGGGCCTAGGCAAGGAATACAGTACAAATGAAAATCCTTATGAGGTACTTGCTTCCCACAAGTAATACAATTACTAACTTTTACTGACATCGGTAAGGAGCAAGAAAACGTTTCCCCAACAGGGTACTTAGCTTTTAGTTGAAGACTTCTGTTCTGAAACTCGAAAATGAAAATTTCAGGAGTCTGCCGACCGGCACTTGCGAACTGCTTCTGCTTCGGGCACCGCGCGGCAAGAAAGACTGACGTAATGACGTCGGCTGCATGTTTTATACCCCTGAAGACCTGACATCATGGAAAAAGGGACAGCAACCGACGCAGGACCCAAGACTTTGTTAATCAGGCCGACTGAGGGCAACCTGCCAGCAGATTACCCAAATGTAATGACTGCAACAGTGAAACACGAAGAACATCTGATATGTTATCCTACTAGTAATCAACATCTGAGAGAGAGGGCAAGCATAAAAGGCTGCACATGTAAAGAAGTCTGCTACACCAGCACTGACACTGGCAGTGAAATCACTCTCAACATCAACGGCACAGCACAGACAAGTAGCTGGAAGATTCTACAAACATTAGCATTGGGAAACATGGAGCAGACTTCAACCCTGACCCCTAGTTTTGGGCCCAATAAAGTCAAAAAACTTGCCAAAGACAGACCGATGGCTTTATCAACAGCAGAGTCACCAAATCAAAATCAGATATCAGAACTGCAGTCAACAAGTCTCCTGTCATCAATATCAACATCATATGAGTCAAGGCTACTGTCCACAGTACTACCACTGACGGTAGGTTTGTCAGTGAGCAAAATCTATGCCTATGGAAGAAGTGGAAAAACAGAGAACCTTCTATTTATTTACTGTGTCAAGGCTGCAGACAACTTCCGCGGAGCCTCTAGAATGGCTTCCACAAATCTGACAGTCAAATTCAAAACAAGACAAAGGACAGGGTCTTGAAGAAGTTGGTCTACATGTTAGGCTCTACAAAACTTCTGTCAGCTAAAAATGATAAACCCACTGATTCAATTTGGGAAGAGACTCTCTCTCCAACTCAAAGCTACTGTATAAATCACTTTCTCCATTTTCTGGTTTTAATGTTGTTGACGACCCTAGCTTCTCAAACATTTGTTTTAATTCACATTTCTCATATTTGAGAGAATTATAAACAGTAACCGTCAGATTTGTGATCTGTTCCAATTAATCTTTTAAATTTAGAAGAGGTAATGGTCTTAGCTGAAAGACATTTCTCAAAAGATAAAACTTAAAATCATGTTTAGTCTCTCTTCAAACTAACAGCGGTAAAACTCTAGACAAATTTCACATTTGTGAACAATGTCTAGTCCCCCCCCCCAAAAAAACAAAAAAGCAAACATTCTTCATACATATCTAGGAATAAAATTGTACACCCACATTTACATTTCTAAAGAGTATGCTCCAAAAAGGAAAAAAAAAAGGAAAAAAAGACATATTTTGGTGTTTCAAGAGGTAAGCCATCTTCTACAGCTGCTCCACTTGTAAGATGGTTTGACTGTAAGTTTACCTTCATAACACCAGTATAACATTTTGAATGAGTATGTTGACTCATACTGTAATGATGTGTTTTTTTTAAATGGAGAAAATGAAGGAGGATAAAGACATACTGGAAAAGGTTGACAGTCTGATCTTCAGAAACATTCAAATAAGGCAATGCAAAGAAGTGCTATGAGATTTTAGATTAAAGTTGTGATTATTCTGCATGAACTGCGTCAATTTACAGTAAAACTGACAAGGTATACGAGACAAATGGAGGGAGAAGACTGCAAAATGTTTGAGGCTCTAAGACACTAATAAAATGCCATATTGCCAATGCAGCAGTAGTCAAGAAATAAATGACAACTCTATTATTTATTTATTTAGGTTCATAGGTTCATACTAGGCTATCTGCCCTAGGGCATTTATAAGCCTAGCCAGAGTGTGTTTGGCTTCCGCCACCCATTTTAAATTAATTTTGCTATGTCCTTTTTCGAGGTTAGTATACTGTGCCTCTGCCTAACAGTGACACAGAAGTGATACCCGGGGTAAACCTACGATCCCCCATCCACTCATCAAGATTCCTCTTGAAGAGAGAGTCAATGAGGGACTCTGCCTAACCTGGACTGGGACTTTATTCCAGAGTGAAGGGAGCCTCTGGGTTATGAATCTGTCCCTCCAGCATATCCTATTTATTTCAGTGCTGAGGTTCAAGTCTCTCGAGCGCGCAGCTCGATGGGATTTGGATTTTCTGAGGTGCAGCATGTCCATTAATTCTGGGTTGGACATGGCTTTATACGTCAGGCACAGATCGCCTCTGAGCAGGCGGTATGCCACTGAGTAGAGCTGGAGTTTCTTTAACCAGGCAGCATGGCATCTGTTTGAGCCCTTTGATCCTCTTGGTGAGGTACTTTTGGGGTCTTTCCAGTTGCTGCAGGTGTCTGGTAAGGTACATCCCAAAAGGGGCATTGTACTCAATTATGGGCCTGATGAAGGATGAGTAAAGAGGCATGATGACCTCCCCTGATCTACATGCGAATCCCTTCATGATTAGGTGGGCTATATAAAATGTTTTTCTAACCACTTTGGCCACGTGGTTGTCAAATGAGAGATTGCTATCAACTTGGGTCCCCAGGTCCCTAATTACTTCTTCTGTACTGAATGGATTACCAGGTCCCTAATTACTTCTTCTGTACTGAATGGATTACCACTTATGTGGTAATTTGTGGGCACTTTGTTTTTGCCAAAGGGGATGACTATACACTTTTTGGCGTTTAGCTTGAGGCCATGGCTCTGGCACCAGTTGTCTGTTTCTATGAGGCCCTTTTGGAGGATGCTTGTGTCGGCTGGAGAGTTGATTATGGCGCCCAGTTTGCAGTCATCTGCGAACTTGGTCAGCCACAGTCCTTCCGTGTTTGCCTGTTCCTCTGTGAAATATATACAGAACAAGAGAGGTCCCAGGACTGAGCCTTCTGGGATGCCACTTGTAAATGGTTTGGAGTCTGACATGGCTCCAGCAATTCTAACCATGTGGGTTCTGTTCTTGAGCCAGTTTGCAACCCATCTAGTGACATAGGGGGTTATATTTAAGCTGGTGAGCTTATCTATAATGCCCGAGTGGGGTATTGTATCGAAGGCTTTTGCGAGGTCCAGGTAGGCTGTGTGGACCACCTTCCGCTCGTCAATGGCCTTGGTGACTGTTTCAAAGAAATCGACCAGGTTTAAGAGGCAGGATCTGACCTTAAAGCAGAACTGGGTAGGATCCAGTGTCTGTAGGTCCCCAATATCTTTATTTATAAGGTCCATGATGATCCTTTCCATAGCTTTGCAGACCAAGCTAGTCAGGCTTATGGGGCGATAGTTTCCAGGATCCGCTGAGGCACCACCTTTGTGGAGAGGGACCACCGTTGCTGTACACCACTCTCTGGATACATATCCTGTAGTAAGGCTGAGATTGAACAGTAGTTTTATGTTTGGGTTTAGCTCTTCTTGGAGTTCATGTAGGACACAGCCCGGGACACCGTCTGGTCCCATTGATGCTGTGTTTTTTGCTTTTGAGAGGGCGGCTCTTACCTGAGCATCTGAGATGTCAGGGGGGCAGCACTCTGCTGGGATAGATATTTGCCCTTTTGGTGGGGAGGGGGGGGGGGTTGCGCTGAACCTGTCAGCTAAGCAGCTAAGATGTTGGCAATGTCTGTGGGTTCGGTGTATTTTTTTGTCATTTTTGGACTAATTCTGAGCATATCTGGGAATTCCCACCCAGGTTCCTAACATAACTAAAGAAAGCCTTGTGATTATCCTTAGTGTCCTGTGCAATTTTTCTCTCAAAAGCTGGCCTTAGACGATTTTATTAGTGCCCGTAGTTTTTTGCTACTACTGATCAGAGATGCCCTCCCTTTTTGGGATTTTGCTCTATCATGTAGTAGCTTTCTCCTTCTATTGTATAGTTTGTTTATGGCTGGGGTCCACCAGACAGGACGTCTGTCTTTGGAGGATTGGGTGTTGGTTTTATTTGGGATTGCATGATCCATGCATTCCTGAAGGTGTTCCTAGAATGCGTTTATAAAGGATTCTGCGGTCTGGGCCATATTTTCCACGGGCCCGGGGGCTTTGAAGGATTCCACCTCGGTTTTGAGGAGTGTGAAATTTGCTTTAGAGAAGTTTTTCACTGTGGTTTTCTGGGCAGGGGGTGGGGTCGGGATGTGAATATCCAGTGAGATTAGTTTATGGTCTGATCTTACCAGTGAGGGATACACTTCTGGTCTGGAGCATAGAGTCCCCATGTTGGTGATGATCAGGTCCAGTATGTTTTCCCCTCTTGTGGGAGTGGTAACAAGTTGTTCCATAGCATTTGAGTTTATAAATTCTAGGAACCTTTGGGCTAGGGTGTTGGAGCTAGAGTAATGCTCCCAGTCTATGTTTGGGTAGTTGAAGTCGCCCAATATAATGGTGTTTGGAGAGACCTTCATATTTTCCAGTGTTCTCAGTGATTCCTATGGAGGTGGGTTTGTCTTTTGAGCCTTGCCTAAAAAAGGCACTATGGGGGTAGCAAGAGCCTTTGCCAATATCCGAAAGCCCAGGGGTGACAGGTGCAAGCCATCCCTAGCGAAGCATCGTGGCTTGTCGAGCATGTCATCCCAAGCTGACAGGCATCGGATCCCCTTTGAATGACACCAATACTTAAGCCAGTTGTTGAAATTGATCATCTTGTCTTCATATTGTGGCATCATTCTTGGTGAGGGTAAAATGCTACTCAAGGTCAGGGTCATACTGGCCTGGGCTACATGATCAAAGAGCTCCTCTGTGTCTTTTTTCATATAGTCCAGGGAGGTACGTCTCAGGTCATTCACACCAGCATGGACAATGACGGAATCATATTTGTACTTGCCTTGAGTGACCTGAGTGCTTGTGTTATGTAGCGGATCCTAGTGCCCGACAGACAGCTCACCGTGACCTTCTCCTTGTTCAGCCTGGTGAGCGGGACGTCAGTGTGCCTGACGATAGAGTCACCTATTACAAGTGTATCAGGTGTGTTGTTTAGCCTTAAGGGCTGTGACTGTTCGGCACACTGGCTTTGTGAGCTATGTGTTGCACGTGTTTTGTTTTGTGGTAGCGGTTGCTTGGGTGTCTGCTTTGGAGGTCTCTGCTGCTTAGGCAGATTTTTATTTAGAGCCTCCGAGTATGTTTTTGTGTGTTTATGTGTTTGGTTTACTGTCGTGGTAGGTCTATGTGAGACTGGAATTGTAGTGAGTGTGGTTTCCTTTTCCTCCTGACTGGTTACGCCAGTACCGAGTTGAGAGAGCTTAGCCTCCAGTTTGGCTATATAGTTGCATCTCTCACATGTGTTGGAATTTGTTGGGAGGAGGAGAGGGTTGTCTGTCTACATGAGGCAGTTGTAACATTGCCTCAAGATTCCCAGATTCACCAGCTGGACCGGAGAGGAGATTGACAACTGACCTTTGGACATGCTAGAATAGTATTGGGAATTCCTTTATAATTGAAAAAAAAGGGCCAATGGGGAACAAGGTACTCAAGGGGAGTTTGTGAGGGTGTAGTGCTTTTATTTTTTAGTGCTGACTTACATAATTGCTTTAGTGAGCAAGTGCCAGGTAACTTAAATGCAAAAACGACAAACAGTAACTTTCATTCAAGTGAAAACAAGGAAATAAGTACAGTAAGCAATGCAGATATCACTAGGGATCCACAGAAGCGCTGAAAAGCCGCGTTTTAGGTGGAATTAGCGTTTCAGGGAAATAACAAGCAAACAAACAAACAAGCATACAAACAAAGCTAGATTCAGCAGGCCTGGATCTAGTCTATGCTACAGCAAACAAGGTGCACCAGTTTCAGTAAGAAGCAGTTCAAATATGCAGGCACTATAAGCTTTTAACCAGAAATTCCCAGCTCAGAAGGGCAGAGTCCAGCCTCTCCTCCCACAAGAGTGCAGACCACGAACCCTCTTAATGTAAAATAACTGGCCTGAAGCCCAAGTGCTTAAACCAGAATTAATACACTTTTAGAATAACGGACACTGAGCCCTCAATCAGCAGTTCCCAACTTAGAAGGATGTAAGCTACCTGTAACTAAAAGGCTTAGAATGAGTTACACCAAACAGTAAAATATAACTGAGTACTTTTAAGATGATGCAAAAGCAAAATAAAGTAGGAAGAAACACAAATACAGTAAAAGCAGATAAAAAAAAAAAAAAATTTTGAGTGAGCAAATGAGATGGTCCCAGGAGGAGTATCCAAGTGCAAATTTACAAGAGGGGCGGGCAGTTTCAAAGCCACCAAGACAAAAACAGGGAGGGTGGGTGAGGACCTACTGAAAAAACAGTCACAACTTCCAGCTAGATATTGCTCAATGCAACACAAATTACTTTAAATCATGTATTATTTGATAAAAGTGCAGATAAAAATCTACTTAACTCCACTCATGCAGGTCTCAGTTGGCCAAAGCTCACAGATTAAACAGAAAACAATTCACTGTACCACTTGTACAAGACAGAAACCGAATTTGTTGACCGGGTTAGACTGGCTGGACAGGTGCCCTTTTTCAGCAGTGACCCGGGGAGAAAAGCTCCATTTAAATTAATACAAGTAAAAATAAGATAAAAATAATACAGCAGTCAAGTATTAATATGCCACAGCTTATTCTAACAAATAGTGTAAGCAATGAAAAAAAATTAAGAATTCTAAAACAGTCTATACAGTACAATCACAACAGAAAAAGTAGACTACTTACAGTCTTTACAATATCAAGAATTATAGACAAATGGTGTTTATTTACCAACAGTGGGTTTAAAGGTAGCGCACAAAGGAAACATTTTAGGATGGCTGGAGAGCCAGGAGGACATATGGGGTTAGATTTTATACTCACTTTCCTGTAAAGTCTTTGGAAAGTGGAAAAAGCAAACTGTTAAAAATACAATCAATATTTCAGAAAGAGCTAGGGAAAATAGTAATACAGGTACAATTAGTCTCTTGCTATGAAAAAGAACAGGTTTTGTGGCAAATCAGGAAATATGGGGAGAAATGCATAATGAAGACGTGTCTTTTTTCCTTGATTAGAACAGACTCTTATGCTGCAGCTACAACACACGAATATTAACAAGGACAACCATGAGAAGCTTAACTACAGGCTGTTATTTTCAGCTGTTTAAGGTATTTTCTGAGCTGGCTGCAAATGTTAATCAATATGCAATCTTCATAATTTCCACCTGGGAGTAGACTGAGATAAAAACGTGCTGGACAATCGGACAGATACCAAGATTTACTCAGTACCTGAACTTCCAAAATGGCTGCACTTGATTAACAGCTTGATTTCAGATCTCCCCGTGTGAAAAAAGAAAAATCAGGAGAATGGAACAAACTCTGCAAGTTTCAGAAAATGCAGTTACTGCCTAGTAAGTACACTGACTGGATGCCAGCAAAGACAGCCCGAAATAAAACAAACTAAAAAAGGTGAAAACAAAACACACACTGACTGGGAAAAATCCTGCAGCTGTTCAGCAAAAAGCAGTTCAAGCTCCAGCTTTGTCACAAAGACATGGTTTCCAACAACCTACAGGAAAAAATGTCAATTATGCTTAGAGCTGATTAAAATAAAATAAACACAGTGTATATCAACTCAAGCAACAAAAGGCTGGAAAAAAATGGAAGAAGCTTTAAAAAGCTATCCAGATTAATTGATAAATATGCAAAAATCATAGGTTCAAGCTTCAACAATATATTCCTAGAAACCATTAACGCCCTGGCTCCCATTAGAAAAATGAGGATAAAATGTAATTATGCACCATGGCTAAAGCAGGCAACTTGATCACTTATGAACAAGAAAGAGGGTGCCTGGAGAGCATGGAGAGAAAAAAAAAAAAAAAAAAAAAAAAAAACACAACAACTTTCCACCTCAACTTATATAAACAGCTTTGCAACCAAACAAAAAAGCAGGTCCTACAAGACAAAATTTTTTTTTTAATCAAAAATCTCTGAGCAACCCACATTCCAACCCGAAGACATTCTGGCACTCAAACAAATTATTATCTCCAGGAAACAGTCTCCAAACCCCTTCCCAAACAAACCTGCAACCCTACTTAACTTTTTTCATCAAAACAACATTTTCATCAAAATAGAAAAGCTTGCTAAACCAGAAACTCTTGATATTAAGACTCCACCTCCCACCTCATCTCTTCTCATCTTGTTCGCCCTAGCACCCATAGCAACTTCCTTCATCAGATCACTTCTTAAACTCAAACCCTGTTCTCCATCAGCTGAAAAACTCCCTCCATTATTTCTCAAACATGCAGCCGAATCCATAGCATACCCCGTATCTATACTTATCAACAGATCCATCCAAGAAAATACAGTAGCAGATATCTGGAAAACATTCTTCATAATACCCCTCCACAAGGGAGGAAATTCTACAAGAACCCTCAAATGACAGGCCTACTGCCATATTATCCCCCTTATCCAAGATACTGGAAAAATGTATACACAGACAAATACTAAATCACCTCTTACAGGCAAACCTAATTACACCCACATAGCACAGTTTCTGTCCCTCACACAAAACTACCACTGCCCTATCTTTCACACACACACACACACACACACACACACACACACACACACACACACACACACACACACACACACACACACATTGCCCAAGTCACAGATAATGATAAACTTG
The DNA here is from genome assembly GCF_019279795.1 of Protopterus annectens. NCBI lineage: Eukaryota > Metazoa > Chordata > Ceratodontiformes > Protopteridae > Protopterus > Protopterus annectens. The sequence continues at coordinate 807,596,307 of NC_056726.1, forward strand.
TATCAGCTCTGTTCCTTGACCTATCTAAAAGCATTTGATACCGGTTCCCATCCCATCCTCCTAAACAAACTTTCCAACCTACAACTCTCTACCTCCTGGTTTAACAGCTACCTCTCAAACAGACATCAGTACATCAGATGCTAAACGTCCTTCTCCCCTTTCTGTCTTAAGACCGGGATTCCCCAGGGTTCTATCCTGAGCCCCCTACTTTTTAATATATTTACAAATAACCTCCATATCTCCTGCCCCCACTCTACCTTAATACAATACCCAGACAATTCCACAATTATTAACACCTCTGACAATATACAAAATCTCCACACTGTCACTCAACAATCTCTGCACCTAGTAGAACGATAGCTAACTGAAAACAACCTGCTTCTCAACCCCATAAAGACCAAGCTTCTCCTTTTCCTTCCAAAAAACCTCAATCCAGCTAAAGACAACTTCACCATCCTTAGATAATTGTCACCACCGACTCAACCAAATTGCTTGGTGTTACTATAGATGACCAATTAAAATTCAACCTACATATCTTAAACTGTATCAAAAAGTCCAGTCAAAAACTAGGTCTTCTATACCACAACAAATATATACCCAAAAAATCTAGACATATACTGGCTCAAACATTTATTCTACCATCCCTGCTGTCTGCTGCTCCCATATTTACTAAACTCCAAAATAATCTCTTAACCAAACTAGAAACCACCTACAAGACAGCCAGATTTGCAGCCAGTAATAGCTACAAATCCCATCTTTGTTTATACCTTAAAAGCTTAAGATGGCCTGAGCTCCCTCACATGTTTCAGATATCACAACTACAAATTGCACACAGCATCCTAAATAGCCCCAACTCCTGCCCTTACATCCATAATTACACCCTACACACCCAATCGTGACCTTAGAAGTACACAACAAAACCTTCTGTAGGTGATCAAGCCAAACAAAAATATTAGAAAAATACTTTACAATCATTCAATTACATATTCATTGAACATACTTCCATTGTCCCTTCAATCCATTACCAAAAGTGGTGAATTCAAAAAGCAACTAAAAATTAATTTCCAACATGCATAGATCTGTACTTGTTAGGAAATTACCTAATGAAAATGTTCTTCTTTCAATTAACATATCTACTTGGTACCTACCTAAACTGTCTACATATATTACTCTCTCTGCAGTTAGTACTTATGCTATTAAATGCTGCAGTTAGTACTTATGCTATTAAATGCATCTTTGCTGTACTATGTCATGATGTTACTTTGATTTTTTTTTTAGGCATTGCTACATTCCTTGTAAATAACTTAATGCTAACCAAACTTCTCAAACATATTACTGCATTCTCAAAATACTGTACTTTTGCCTTGTATATATTCATATTGTATATTATCTCTGTTTTGGTACTAAAGTATCTTATAACTTGAATTTTTAGTTTTTTCTAATTTTTTTTTTTATTACTTTCCTGGAGCTTTTCTCCCCAGATCTCTGCAGAAAAGGGGCTCTCTGGGACGAGTCAGACTAACCCGGTTAACAAATGTAAAAATAAATAAATAAGGTTTAAATGAAGAAAAGGCTGGACGAGTACGACACTGCACAAAAGGGCTGTTTCAAAAAATGGTAGTTACAGACGCAGCATTCAGGGAAAAACCTTGGACTTTCTGCTGGACGAGAGAAACAGACTGTACTAATTTTACGAAAGTACAAATAACTGGACTGGTATTCCACAGCAGGATCTGTTAACTGAAAGAGTACATAGTCTGTATGCTCTAAACCTGACCATGAGACAGAAGCTCAGACCTGTATTAGTAAACATGCAATCATACCAGCAGAAATAACTGATCTAGACAAAACTGTGGTAAAAGGGCAAAGTATTAAAAATTGGAGACAGTAGGATGTTTGTGGAAAAAAAAATATTCACCGTAAACTGGACAGAAGAGAACCAAATTTATCCCAGCAATCAGGAAATATCGAGAGGTAGGTGTAAGCTGTTCTACCCAGCTGTCTTCAAAAAATAAATGATCCATGAAAAGATGCTTTGATGTAGAACAAGCTAAAGACGAAATACAAATTTTCCAACAAAAAGTGAACCAGCCAACAGAAGCCTCTGCTTCTCATTCTTCTGATAGTAAAATTTATAAACACACTTTGCCAATGAAACTTTGTTCCAATGTTAAGGAAAATGCTTGAGAAACAGAGAAAAAACACAAGAGTTGACCAGATGAATCCAGAGTAACTTGGACTTGAACCAGGGTGTGGGGCTGGGAGATGGAGATGAACAGGATGACCAGCAACATTGAAATTAATGCATAAATGTGAGACTATACAGCCTCAGTCACTTTCGTGAAAATATGCCTTTATAAGAAACATTGAAAGATTGGACATTTGTTGACTTTGTTAAACGTGTGGGGATCTGAAAGGCAAATACAACACTTCATGCCATTAATGTTAGGAAGGACACTACTGTCTGCGGAGACAAATGTAAAATTAAAAGGTGCAAGGGCAAGCAGCTTAGTAAAAAAAAATAATAAAGTTTGAGATTACTGGAAGTGAATAACAGCTAGCAGTTTTTCTGGTAACTAAATTATTCAGTGCATTTACGAGAAGAATATTTAATTTAGTTTTATTTAAAGACAACCATTTCACTTTTTCTTAAGGCTAAAAGTTAAATGTTTTCTGAAAGCATATAAGCTGTTTTTCTTCACTTCTGGGAGGGGAATAACAAGAAGAGACAGCAATTAGTGTAAACAGGAATACAGTCTGTAACATGCATTTCAGCATAGATAACCTTAACTTTATGCTAGCCAATGCCTGTGGGTGCAGCTGTCAAATTGGGACAATTGTTAATATTGGGAGGGTTGAACTTCATTATTTGATGATGTACACAGTCTTGTGTGTCTTAAATTAACAGGTTATGGGGGTATTCTAGGAGTGTTTTTCTTTTTTGATGGTTTTCATTAAATCAAAACATCTTGTAAAATATGACATAGGTTCAAAGGCAGATGATGACAAGAAACAACTGCATAACGGATCAACCTGCCAATCATTAGTGGGAACTCGTAACACAAAAGCTGGAAACAGACATTTAAAAAAGTTGTCATACACAACAGGTGGGAATAACAGCTTCCTATCATAATGACTGCACTGTCCACATTGTTTTGGAATATGAATGGACTCACAGGTATAGACAAAAAGGTAAAAGTACTGAATTATATTAAGAAATGCACAGTGCATAGAGCAATGCTACAGGAGACACATTTGGAAAGAAGTAAGCATGTGAATTTGAAAGGACTTCAGAATGTATATTCAGCAGAATATTAGGGACAAGGAAAGTGGAATACTCATACTAACTGCGAAACGTGATTAGTGATAGAACAGTGGGGAAAAAGATAATAATGGTAGATTTGCTGTAGTAAGGGGCTACTGGTAAAGGAGGAAGATTATATTCACATGTATTATACTCCACCTAAAACTGCTATTATGGAGTTTAAGAATATTTAACCCAAAATTAGTAGCTTTCAGCAGGGAATACTGCATATATGTGGGGAATGGAACTTGATTTGCAACACTGAGGCTGTATCGGTGGGACCTAGAAGGGAAAATGTAACAAAACAAGGTGGATTTCTGAAGGAATTTATGAAAATATTTAGTGTGGACGATGTGAACTCAGTAGTAGGAACTCAAGAGAATTTAAATATTATTCCCCAAGATACAATAATTGGTCTATACTAGACAGAATTATATTTCACAGAAATATGTGCATTTAGTTGAAAGCTTTGACACAAATCCAATACAATTCAAGATCATGTGCTAATAACAAAGACAAAAATGCAAGGTAACGAAGTAAAAATGAGGCAATGGTGCTTCCCCACCTACTGTTAATAAAAAGAGGAATTTATGGAATGGGTACTGAAAATCATTTGAGAGTTAATAGAGAAAATAAAAACTTCTTCAGAAGCTGCAACTTATGAGTGAGATGAAATGAAATTGGAGTTTTAAAACAGGGTAGAAATAAAGAGAGATATGTTAAGAAAAAACAAGAATTATTTAGAAGGACTGACAAAGGTAAAAATACCAAGAAGAATTTCACAGAGCAAGAAGAGGTTCAACTGCAGACCAATAAAGAGAAAATAAGGAAGTACCTGAATAATCTCCATGAGTTTAGAAAGATTGTTGTTAAGCAACTGTCGCTTGATAATAACTTCAGAGCACATAACCTTTATTACAACAACTTATGCAACAGAAAGTAGAAAGGGTTGTTGCCAAATTTAGAGAGACTATAGCAAGAAAAATAACCACAGATCCTGTAAAGGTATTAGAGATATTTTGTAAATTTAATGAAAATTTGTATAAAGCAGAGAAATATGAAAAATCAAGTATCAATGGAAATGTTTATGGAAAACTTTAGTATGCCAAGGTTAGAGGTACATGAGGTTAAAAAAAATTAACAGTTAAGGTAGGCGTAGATGAGATAAAAATTGTGATATTTAATCAATCTGAAAGAAAGACGCCAGGAATGGAAGGCATTCCTGTGGAAGTTTAGAAGCTAGGAAGGAAGAAAGTGATAAAGGTCTGGAGGGTTTTGTTTAACAGCATTTTAAAAGAAGGGGGAAGCACCAACATCCTAGAAAAAACTAAAGACAGTAAAGACTCATTAGCCCCAGCTTCATATAGGCCCATTTAAATTTTAAACCATTATTATAAAAAAGTGTTTATGTCTATAATGGCTAAAAGAATGACAAATATTATGCCGCAAATTGATAGACATGGATCAATGTGGTTTTGTGAAGGGGTGTTAAACATATCAACATTAAACAGAACACAGATGACCTAGAGGGAAGCAGAATTCAAGAAAATACAGCTGTTGTTGGTTGGTCTTGATGCAGGAAAAGCATTCAACACAGTTAACTTGGATTTTATGACTAGGGCAATGGAAACATCTGCATTCCCCGATACAATAAGGTTAATCAGGAGGATATATGAGGGATCAGAGGCAAAAATGAAAGTAGGAGGATTACTGTCTGATAAACTGTGTCTGAACAAAGGAATCAAGTATAGGCATCCTCTTTCCCCTTTGTATTTCGCATTATATTTAGAGCCACTGGCAAAGAAAATAAGAGACTCAGAAATTCAAGGATATTTAACTGGTATGGTAATCAAGAAAAGTTGGCTTTATCTGCAAAACAAATTATTCTGTACCTCACAAAACCAAAAAAGATAAAACAAAGGCTATAGCTGTAAATGGTACACCCATACATGAAATGATTCAGCAATACCCATATTTATAGGGGCATGATTAAATGAAGTATTTAAGAGTATGGGTTAAAATGACTCTGTTATGGCAGCTAAGGATTTGTGGGAAGAGCCCAAACAAAAGATAATACAGTAAATGAGAAACTGGAGGTTCTTGTTTATAGATATGAATAGCAAGATACAAGTAGTGAAAATGTTTTTAGTCCCTTTAGCTTTGTACACAGGTCTGGCATTTTTTTTAAACTCAACCAGCGGAGAAGTTGTGGACAGTAATTAAAGAATTGAAGGGTTTTATCTGGGAGGAGAAGAGGGCAAGGGTCAAATAGAATAAGATAATCCTGCAAACAGAACAAAGTGGCTTAAGATTACCTGATATGAAGGGACATTTTAAAGCTACACAGTTAAGGCTCATATACATTATACAAGCAGAAAGCTATAATTCAAAATAGAACAGGATGGTGATGAAGCGGGGGGGGGGGGGTTCAAGAAATAAGGAGAGTGTGGAATTTTGTATGCAGATGCTTAAGGAGAATAACAACCATACAGAAAATTATATTCATAAAGTTGCAGAAAATATTCTAAGAACCAAGAACTAAGCCAACATGAGAATGGAGAAAGGAGATTCTGCCGATCGGGATGACTGCAAGTAGGGGTGCAAAGAACAGGTGAGAGGGGGCTGTTATTTACTGAAGAAAAATGGTAAAAGAGCCAAAGTACTGGGAGAAAATAACTAGAGAGCGAAGAGAATGGGAAGAGGCCAAGAAGACATTTGGGTTGCAAGCCAGAGACTGCCTTCCCCATCTGGGACTGATATCGGAGTATAGGCAAAAAGAAAGGGATAAGGGAATCCTAACTGAAAGATCTGCTCTGGTAGAGATTTAGTTGAATCTAGAACAGATGCTGCTGTGAAAAAGGTTAACTAGTAGGGCATATTAACTACTGCATCATAACTATAGGACTCAATCAGGGGAGGTTACAAGAGTTTGGGAAGACAGAGTGGTTAAGCAACACACAAGGAAACAATGGGATGACTTACATATGGCTCCCAAATAAGCAACAAAGTTTAAAAGATTTAAGATTTTTGCTTGGAAGTGTTTGCATAGGTATTTTTACACCCCAAGCAAACTCCAAAGAATTTTTCTCAGGTAGATTGCAAATGCTGAAGGTGTAATGGGTTAAGAAACAGGTAACTAGGAACATATTTTTTGGGAGTGTAATGAGTTGGCAGACTTTAAAAATTCTCAGCAGTCTACTCTGTCAGGCCAACTAGGCGGCCGCCAAGGGCGCCACTCTAGCAGGGACACTTTTCCAGTATTTATTTGCTGTAGCTAGACCAGGTATGGGCACCAGGTGGTGTGGTGGGGGGCACCATGGAGCCCTTTTACCTAGGGCACCAGTTGACCTAAGGCCGCTCCTGATTGGTGTAACAAAGGAAATTATTTTCTGAGCTGTGATACAGAAATTTGCCTAAACATAGTGAGGCCTTGGCGAGTTAAATCTGGTGGCTGCCAAAAAAGCAATTACTAGAAAATGGAAATCAAAGTCTAAACCAACTGTACTAGTAGTAGCGAGTATAGTAACAGACACAGAAGAATTGAAAGAGGGACCATTACAAAAGTGCAGGAGCAAATTACATTGAAAAATTGGAAGTGTGTGAACAATACATGCATAATAATGTTTAAGGGAAGGCAAGAATTGAATGAGCTATGTAACGTTAGATGGTCAATGACTGTACAGAAAATTATATGCGATGTATAATGCTTGCAAATGAAAATGTCAATATGGTTTGTTTTCATTTAATTAATTCAGTTAAAACAAAACAAAACACATGCGCACAAAAAACACATCTCATGCCTGGCAGAGTACTGTAACCAAAAAATATGCATTGCTAAGCAGCCTTAGTCATAACTGAACTACCTAGAACAGTTCCAGGTCAGTACAGAGAGTGTTAAAAAAAAAAAAAAAAACAATTCTTAGATCACTCACGTTATCCTTTGCAGGATCACAGGTTATGCCAGCAGCCAATGAATGCAATGCTTAGAAGCTTATACTGGGCCAGACACTGGCCAATTACGATACACATACTCACCTACACACTTAAGATTGGACGGTCATCAGTCAACCTACAGCATACCTTTAAGTGGGAGGAAATTGGGGCACCAGAAATTAACAAATAAATACTGAGAAAGGACATGCTGATACCACACAGAAGGCATCCCAAATTCTTACTGTGCGCTAACAACACTAATCACTAACACTGCGCTACTGTTGCTGCCCTTTCAGTAATAGCAGAAATTTCCTTCTAGTTCAAGGGATTCACTGCACAAATGGCAACAACCTACTCGTAAATGAGACTTGTAACTTTTTTTTTTTTTTTGGAACTTCACAGAGTAAGTACATCACTCCCTGTGGAGTCGGGGTAACATTCTCACCAGATAAGTATAGTCTTACAAGTTTAACTTGTATCCTTGGAAAATGCTTTGAAACAATCTTAACTGACTAGACCTGAAACAATGAATTCAGGACTCATACCTGCATGGGCTTACTGCAGGTCAACCCTGTCAAACAAAATTTACTCTGTTTCTACCAGTCAGTGCAGGCAATTCTGAATACAGGACTTCCAGTCCATGTAACTTTCTTGAACTGGTAAGGCCTTTCAATAAAGTCAAACATAATGGCACACTGAGATTAACAGTAGAAAAGAAAGTAAACCATTAAACAGTAACAAAAATGTTAAGTTAAAATTAGCAGGTTCACCACTGATGTCAAGGGTATAAACTCGGGGAGGGGGGGGGGGTCACAAATGTCTTGTTTTGGGCCCAATGTTATTTTCTATTTATATGACCAGTTTCCCTCATTCCAGTGAGATCTGGGTAAGTAAATCTGCGGACGATTCAAAAATAAGTTTTACAGTCACTAATTTTAATGAGCAGTATAACCTGCAATGTTATTTGCACTTCTTGGAAACATAGTAAGAAATACGTTATATGGCATTTAATGTTAAATTTTTTTTAAACACAAGATATACATGAAATTACAGGAAGCAGAAACCATAAAGAATTTGGGTATTACAACTGATAAAAAAGGCACAAACTTTTACCATAGCATTTTTTAGTCCAAACTTAAAGGATACGATTAGAAGGTGTTAATTATGACAAACATATATACTCTCAAAAACCACTAGTAAGAATGGAAAGGTCTTGCTTTTGATTTATAAATCAGTGTGTGGATGAGTCTGTAGTTATAATCAATAACACATAGGTAAAATAGAAAGGATACGACGACGTTTCACCAAGAAAATAAAGAATGTTAAGCATTTGAGTTATAAGGGCAGTTTGGACAAACTATAGCTGTTCACTATTAAAGACTGGTAAGAGGTGACCTTATTTTAAGATGTATGGATGATATTTATGGGGATACTACTGGAATCCATCATAAAAGTGAATGGAAAAAAGGAATAATGATGTATGCAGATGTTAAAACACCCAAACCCTCATTACTTATGTGGTCTTTCCACTTAAGAAGAGGTATACAGTGGAACGAGCTACCACCAAGTACTGGAATATTAGAAACACTAACGGCTTTCAAGAAAGGCTCAGATAATTGTTTAGCAAATAGAGTATATGACCCTACCTTAGTAAATGGCAAACTCTTTGAATGCCTTTTTTAGGGTTTGAGTTTGATAAGAACAACAATGAATTTGTATAAAGTTCATCACATAAGAGGCAAGTTAGGCACCAAACCACAGCACCAATGATCCATCTGAAGCAAATGCACAGCCGTATAAAGTGGACCTAGAGGGCATGGTTTCTCTATTTTAAATAGAGGAAATTAAGGAACAGTTGTACATAATGGAGGATGGTGGCTTTATTGAACCGGTGACGCAGCCTATGGACTGATTTGCCCACAATACCAGACCAAAAGGGGAATATGGAAATGTGAACCTACGCTGATCTGAAATCTCCAGATGAAACAGTTACGAGTGAAAAGATTAATTTTATCGATTTTAAAGATGACAATGGAAAAGCCGAGTACAGCTACTATTTTCTCCTCATTAACTGCCACAAGTTGATTTTGGCAGTTAACCTCTGGCAGACAGTAGTGACTTGATTACATTTACTCCAGATGGCAAGTACTGTTTTAAAATGCTTCAGTTAGGAATTATGACCACGCCCAAAATCTTCCATAGCAATACGATTAAAATACTACAGGGCTTTTACAGAGTTGTGGTGTTAATAAACATCATCCACTCTTTTTTAGAAGTAAAACAAAGAAACACAACACAAGCCTCAGTCGCATCTTGTTTAAGTCTCAAGTCTACATAACTAAAAATGAGGAAAATTGTACTCTGACAGCAAGCAAAAAAAGCTTCAGTGTCCAACAAGACTGAAGCTCACCCTCCTGCTTTAACATAGTTTGTTCAGATACAACCAACAAGAATGGCACAGAACAGGCATGAACAAAATGACAAAAGGACAAAGGAAAAATACACCAATGAAATGAAAAAGGAGGTTTGAGGCACATATGTGCTAGGAGTCAAGGAGACAGACTTGGAAGGCATAAAATAATAAAGAGACATGGATTAATAAGAACAGAAAAATAAGTACATACAAACAACAGAAAATGAAACAGAACGGGAAAAGGCTGGAGAAGTGGATATGACTGGACTGAAATATAATGAATTTCTGACAATGTTTGCAGAGCTGTGGAAAGATGAAATCAAAGACAGAGGACAGGAAAATTTGTGACACGAACAGCAAGACTACAAAATGAAAGGGAAGGGGAACAGAAGACAGACTTACTAAGATTCAGCAATAATGGAAAGATGTTAGGGTAAAGAACAGCAATCAAGTAAACAATTGCAGGAAATGTGCACCATTTATGTGTGCCTAACAAATAAAAAAAATACCCTTACTGTTATTTAGTCAAAAAGAGACAGGTCAAACAAGTTTTTATCATTAAGAAAACAAATATATTTTCATCTCCAGAATATCAGACTGCTACAGTGCACCCCCACAGGAGCTGCCATCAAGAAGCCCATTATAAACGTTAGGCATCTCTTCACCAAACTAAAAAAAAAAAAAAGCTAAACATCACCTCTCTCTGAGACAACTTTATATTTCTGACAGCTTTAATGCAGGTCTAGGAAGTACCTAACTAGTTGATAACTCCTTCCCTTATCAGCTATGTCAAATTTCAGCTGTGGAAGCAGTGCGAATGAGAGAAATGTTTATATCCCAAACTGTGTTACTGGAACAAAATCAGTAAATAATAAACTGCTGATACAAATCTGTAACAATACATGTCAAAACATTTCTGCACACCAATATGAATGTCATAAGAAAAACAAGGCAACCAAGTCTTGACCATTTACACTTTGCCAGTACCCACCCTCAGACTGAACCTCCTCTCTTGAGGAGGGCCATTCCAATCAAACCATGGATGAATTTTTGGGTAACCATCTAATCATCAAGTTCCCATTTGAAGAAAGACAATGTATCACATTGTTCAATTTGCAGTAGGAGTCTATTCCAGAGTTGACAAAGGCATTGCATAATGAACATACTTTTCCCCTTTGTTTTATTTACCTGCTGGCAAAGATGGAGATCCCTGGTTCTGGTATTTGTGAGACTACATGACTTGTGGAGATACAAAACATCCAGAACCACTATGTCCCTAATGCCCAAGAAGCAAGGCACAGATCTACTCTCACGAATGTTTAACATACTGAATATAGGAACAGTATTTCCACTCTTTTATGATAACAAAGAAGATCACTAAAAACCCTAAGATAGGAAACTCTGGGATCTTTCTACTTGTTTGACAGATCTACTGAGGTACATCCCAGAGGGCATCTAATTGATATTGAACATAAGGGGATGATGACCAGCTATAGTAAGCAGGAGGACTTTCTAACTACTGTTTTTATAGGATGGTCAACAGTGAGGGAGTATTTAACCAAGTTCAAAGATCTCTAGAACAGTCTCATTTTGGAGTGGGAGTATGGTCAGTGTTGTATGCTTTGGGAGCAACACTTAAGAGTAACAATGTTGCACTTTTAGCCACTGTTACCACACCAGGTATTTATAAGTGTAAGTTCTTGCTTAAGACCTTGGGTGTCAGAGGGTAACTTGAAAATGACTCCCAGTTTACAATCATCTGCAGACCTGGACAGCCGGAGATCTTGGTTCACGGTCCAGAGATCAGAAAAGTAAATGCCAAACAAAAGGTTCCAACACAGAGCACTGTGAGGCACCACTGGTCACCATCACACTCTCAGATGAGGCATGTGACACCTGTGCCTTGAAATCCATATTACACACAGAGATTTGTAATGCATGAAGTTTACCAACGAAGCTAGCACGGGGCATGGTATCACTTGCTTTTGCCAGGTCAGGGTACAACATGTGGAGAGCATGACCACTGTCAACAGCTTGTGTTACTCCTTTAAAAAAAGTTGACCAGATTCATTAGATATGATTTTCACAAAATCAAACTACTGTGTGCTAGCCTGATGAGATTTTTAATGTCACAGTTTCGCAGATCAGTTATAATATTCTCAATGGGTTTACCAATATGATTTGTCAGGCTGACATGTCTTTTACTCACGTGGTCAGGGATGTTGTGGCATCACTACTTCTGTGCACCTAACTTGGGGGAGGGGGTGACAGGGGACAGTGGCTGCCATCTTCCTTTCCATTTTAGGGGACAGTGGCTGCCATCTTCCTTTCCATTTTAGAAACACAGATATACAAGGTTCCCTACAGCACTAATCACTGGCCATTTTGAATTTTTAAATCACCTTTGCAAGAATTACACTTCTCATTACAGATACATGGCCTACACAAGTTTACTTCCATAATGCAGCAGCCAAGTCCTACCTACTTCTTCTGTGACCTTGGGGTTACCATCCATTCTCTCACATTACAAACCTGAGACGGACAAATACATACTATGAAATTACATTGAGAGGTTAAGTATCCTGACATGTTTTATCTAGAATACCATTAATATTTGCAGAAAACTGTTATAACCTAATAGAAACACACTAATAGGATGATGATAAAAAAGAAGAATAAAGCAATCCTTTGCGACTCTGCAGAGCCTTTGGAAAACAATATTCCAGTAAGAAATGCTTCAGAAAGGGTGATAACACCTATAAAAAACATCAGCCTTTCCTAACAATTATTGCTGCTCCCTAGTCAGAAAAGCGGGTGGGTTAGCCCCCTTTACAGCAACTGTCGCTTTAGTTCCAACGACTTTGTCTTCAGGTTGACTAAAAGAAGCAGTAACAAAGATTAAGCTGCTGTCTCAGCACCTGATTCTCCGCTGAGGTGCATTCTGCAAACATTCGGCACAGTCCCGTTACATTGGCTTTCCTCCCAAAACTCTCATCTCTCCAGTCCAGGATGATACAGAACGCCCTTGCTTTTGCTTCATATTTTTGTCACGTCAATCATACATTTCTGATAAATCACTGAAGATTACAGTCCGACTTTAATGGCATACAATAGGGCTGGATACCTCGTATTTTTCAGAAAATGCAAGCTGACCCAAAATCTTTTGTTCTACTAACTTTTTAAGTTAAACATTTCAAACTAGTCCTGATTTCAGCCCTTAACACCCACCCATTTTTAGCTTTGTACAGAATTCTTTAGCAAAGAAGTTGAGGTGCACTTTAACCACAGATAAACTAGTAACCCTGTACAGTCCTGCGCTAAAATGTCATCCTCTACAAAATTAGTTACTCTGCCTTACACCCATGGAGTACAAAGACGTCTGACATGAATTAAGCGCATAACAGGAAAAAAAAAACAATGAAATGGGTAATACTAACCTGGAAATCACCTTTGCAGGTCTGTTACTAAATGTATTCTAACGTCACAACAGTTCCTGCTTTTCTCTTTGCAAACACAAAACACCTATCCCATAACGCACTGCTGATCACATGACTGTAATGTTAAAGGAGTAATGCATTAGATGTTGCTGATAGCATCTGTCTGTGGCTTTGTGAGTAACTGGAGGCTTATTCGCTAATTATATAACTGCAAGCATTCAGCGTATAAAGTACAGAATGATGTTCCCGGTTAATTGTCTAATGCGAATGGGTGAACTCGTGAGTTGTGGGCCTGTTTTACAATGCTATCCCTCGTAGATGATAAAGTGGTGTACGAACCGTAGCTAAAAGTGTGCAGTCTCCAGTCTTGTCAGTACAACAGAAAAGTAAAGCATGAATAGTCTGAAAAAGAGTGTGATTTACACATGTGAATAACTGGAAAATCTCAGTTTATACTTAAAAGTCCATGTGCCAGTAGTAGCGCAAGTGGCCTTCTTTAGGCGATGTAGTTGAAGAGTACCTCATTGGGTGTGCAGTAGCAAATGTTGCCCACCACACAATACCCGGTGACGTGTTGGAGTAACGAAGCATATTCATGCTGATGTGTTCAACAGCCGCACGAATAATTTTTTTACGTTTTTTTGCAGGGGATCGATGGCTGCCTGCACCCTCACACCACCTGCAAATTAAATATACTAACGCCGAGATCGCACTACATTGAGGAACTGTGTAAATCAGGGTCAGTTTGCCTGTCAATCACCCCCCCCCCCCACACACACACACACACACACACACACACACACTTCTGCGCGGAAAGCTGGTGGAGGCACTGTTCCACTACAAAGCCCTGTTTTCTATCCTGTCTATGTCTATACAGACAAAGGCATACGGAATTAAGCATGTAGGAAGGGTTACCCCCTGTCCGTCTTTGCGCAGGACAGTCCTTTTTTGGGGGGGCTTTTTGTCCTGCGGAAAAAATATAAATAACAAATGGCAAATGTCCTGAGATTTTCGCACAAAAATATTTCTTAAAGTTTTCTTTAACAGTTGCTTTAACTTTTTATTTAACCGTTGCATAAAACAATTATTTTGTTTGTGAAAAACACAAGTGATACATGACACAGCATATGCAGCTGACATGCTACAGGAATACGCTTTTATTTTGGCAAAAAAGTGAAGTTTAGTCTTTTACCTTGACCCTGGGTCTGCTTTGTCCTGCAAAGTCTCATGTTTCCACAAAGCATACTTTTCTAACTTTCCAGATTGTTTTTGCCTCATATATTTGATCTGTCTCATAAAATTTATCTGGCAAATCACTCGGGATTGAAGTCACTAAATAATGACATACAGTTGATTTTCAGACTTCATATCCTTCAGAAGATGAATGCTAACACAACCATTTTATTTTAGAAAATGTCTGTTTATAAGAGCAATATTTAAAAATCTGTCCCGATTTTTGGGCCTTTGTCCCCCAAATTGTTTTAGACTTTGTCCAGATTTCTTCTGCTAAGAGGTTGAGAGGTATAGTACAAAGTGTCCCACTTTGGCCATTTCAAAATGTAAAAACCCTCATATACTACAACTGTGGAGTAAAGTACCCCTAGGATGCACAGTGTCAAACCCCATCCAGGTCTGCCACTTCCCTGCCCACCACTAACCTCAACAGACCTTAAACATGTCCACTGACTGTGTAAGGAAGATGTTTATGTATACAGAAAGATAAACTTAATCAGTAAAAGCAATCTGCAGTATTCCCAGTTCCCACTATTTTAACCTGTTACACCAAATACTTAATTGACAGACATTTCCTTTGATTAGCTATAAGGTGGCAGGGTCATACCTTTCAACTATCCAGAATTTTGCAGAATATCCATATTTTTATCTCATATTTTGGTCTGTTATCCATAAAACCTGTTTTCTGGCAATCATTGTGGATTGCAGTCACTAGGTAATGACGGACATTTTAATTTCTGACTTTATATCCTTCAGAAAATGCATGCTTAAGCAAAACCTGATTGTCTAGCACTAAATTGCTAAGAGCAATATTTAAAATGTGTCCTTATTTTTGAGCCTTTATCTCCCTCCCTCCCCTTCCCCCAAATTATTTTGGCTTCCTCCCTAATTCTTGGCTGAAAGTTTTTTTTTTTTTTTTAGGGAATGGCAGCTACCCCACTCGCAAGACCTGTGAGGTAGGGATATAGCAGTACTCGTGTTTGCACAGTTAACTAAGTGAGGAGAGAGTAGCAACCTCATGCATAGATCATAACATTTAACGTCTGTATGAAGTGCATAATTTTACAAATGTATACAATTCATACCTGTCTGACAACACTATATAATAGCCACTTCACATTACTGCAATAACAGTAACATGGGACAGTAGCAGTGCCTGTAATTCAGCAACAGGAAATGTATTTATTACTATACAAATGTATGAAATGTACCACGTGATCTGCAACATAAAATCTGGTTTCCATTCAGACAGCATACATGAATTTACTATGCATTCTAAGACCTTTTAACTCTCAAAAGATTTGTAGAATATCCAGATTTTTCCCCCATATTTTTAGTCTCTTCCTCATAAAACTTGTGGCTTTCTGGAAAGTCATTGAATAAAGGCAGATACCAATCAGAAAATGCATACTAATGCAAAACTTGTTCTTCCAAGTTTATAACAATGACATTTAAAAAATGTCCTCCCTATTATTTTTGGATTTGTCCAGAATTTTTGCACTAAGAGGTTGATAGGTGCATGATAACATATATAAAAATACTAAAAATAGAAATGTCTGAAATCATTTTCCTCAGTAGATTTATTTCAGCCATTATTGTTAAGCAAGCTAGGCCAGATAATTCACTTGGGTTCTGAGAGAATTATTTCTGAGCAAGTTAGACCAGAAATAATTTGTGTTCTGTAAGACATTATACTATAGCTTCGTGTTGCAGGTTTAAGTATGAGATCACCTGTCTGCTTTGCTATACTCAAAGAATATTATGGAACATTGCTTGCATATGAGAAGCAGTTAGATGTATAGACAGTCTGCCATTGTATTTTAGCCTTGGTTATATTATAAGTTCTATAAAGCATATGGCATTGTTTGTGTAAAGGGAGAATGTGAGAACAGGGCAAATCTGCTCAGAGTTATAAGAACATTCTGAAATCTGTCTGAGCTGGTACTACAAGAAGATTGCAGAATTGTTTTGTCAATTTAGTGTGTATGAATTATGATTGGAAAACATATTCCGGAAGGTGCCAACTAATCTGTACAATGCTTTGTTTCATGTATTTAACTTAGTCTTCATAGTCTTCCATGTTTAGATTTGCTTCAGAATCAGTATCTGTCACTACTATTCTGGCCCAATAAAACTTCTTGTCATAACAGTTTGTGTCTCTGTGAACTTCATGTAAGATATACAATTCTGAGACAGTTTACAGAGGTATGGCCAGTCAGTTTTCTGAAAGCAATCTAGCATGTTATCTCATCTGCCTGTAAAATGTATAACACAGTCAGCAGATAAGAGGGGAAACATAAGGATCCAACATATCTCTTATATTAGCCTACAGAATAGATTTATGAAATTTCTAATGGTGATTTGGTAAAAAGATGAAGAGGCTAATACAGCTGGACCTTTGTTCATAAAAAGCTTGCATAATGGGCAGTAGATAGCATTGAAGTCTTCAGCACGACCTTCAGTTCTATCTTCCAGCTGCATAGAGTTTAGGCACATTTTACTTTTTTAACTGCATACCTACAATGACTGAGAAAAATAATAAAGGGAGTTTCCTTTGTTAATAGAAGCTAATAAAGTAATGCTTTTCAGGCTTAGAAAATGTTAATAGCAGCTGTATGGTCTTATGCAGTAGACAGTTAAATACTCTTTGCTATGTGCATAGCAGGAATATACAGAAATGAAATGTGCAGAGTAATAATCAACTGTTGTATTGACAGAGCATTACCAAGCAGAGTGAGAAAAAAAAAGAGAGGCAACAGTACAGTATCTTGCCAAGAACAGTACTGTATTATGGCAAGGAAACTTCAAAATGTAACCTTGAATCAGCATTAGCAGTGTCATAAATAGTACATGTGGTTCATAGGTGTGTACTTGGCTAATGACCCTGGAGCCTTTATTAGCCTAGCCCATAGGATTACCCTGGCATCGTGCCACCTGACCTTAGTTCCCAGTGCCTCTGTCAAGTATAGCCACTGGAGTGATCCCTGGGATGAATTTTCTATTTCCAAAAGCTATTTAGAAGGGGGAATCTGGATTTGAACCAGGGACCTCTTGATCTACAGTCAAATGCTGTACCACTGAGCTATACCCCTATTACAAAAAGTCTTAAAGCAGTTACACATGTGAGTTTGCCATATAGTCTTTATTGTTCACAACTGGCCAAGAGAGACAAATGAGAAATCAAATGACAGAACTATGTTTTCCCAGATAACTTATTTAACAGTCTACTAAATCCAGACTTTAACACATCAAAATAAACTCCATTCTCAGAAAAAATATATATATCACATAACATGTGTTCCATGCAGATTTAAAAGCAAAAAAAAAAATCACTTCATATTTTCTCTGCAGACTGTTCTAGTGACTGTAAACTAACATTTCTATCTGTAGGAAGATTATTCTTCAAAGTAATGTTTATGCAGACAATGCATTCCACTAGGGTTACAGCTTTCAGCGGTGTGCTGTGTGTTCCAGACCTCTGACCTTCAGACTGTGTGCTAAGCAAGAGGAAGAAAAGGACATTTGTGGTGTCCATGTTACGTACCAACAGACTTTAAATTATAAATGTGCCCTTTTATTAGTTATTTTAACAGGTCCTTACATTCACACAGTGTGGAAAAACATTTAGTGCCAGTTTTGTTTTAATGTAATAAGTTCCATATGGTGGCTGTATGCCAAGTGATTTGTAAATCCTAAAACTGACAGTTTAATGTTTTTGGTAAAGTTTTTATAGCACAGAAATACTTATGTGAAAAAAATTCTGGCAGTTAAAGTCACATTCTAAAATGCCTGGTTTGATTTTTCCAATTTCTAAACACTGTGATGCCCACCACTGCTACCAATATGTGACGGCCAACAATATGTGCCGTCCCCATGCTGGGACAGTAATCAAGGAGCCTGAATCCCCACCATTGACACTGGCAAGGGATGTGCACTTGGAATACAAATGGACACACTCAGTATTTCCAGATGCATATCCCTCTGCATCAAGTACAATTTCCCTTAAGAGCACACAGGGAACACACTCAGCCTGTGGTCTTGATGTCTCTATATCTGTCTCCCTCCAGGTCCCCAGTTAGACTCCCCACTGGTACAGCTGTAGGGTTAAGTACTCAGCTGAATGTCCAAGCCAAGTCCTCCAGCACCATCTCTGTAAACCCAGTGCTTCATGTCCTTACCCCACACACACTGAGAGATTTGATTTGTACACACACACACACACACACACACACACACACACACACACACACCGGGAAAAGCTGGCACAGGTTTATTAGCTATGCCCCCTTCTGCCCAGATTATAAGGTAGTTATCACCGCCACCAGACAATCCCCAATCAGTTACTCCAAGGCCCATAAGAAAGGGTGTCCAATTATATTGTGTAATATAAATATAATACAAATTGTAGTAGTTCACCAGGATGGCTAGGCCTTCTAGAGTGGCCCATGCAGTGTCACTAAATAAACATAAGCACTGTCAAAGATTAACTACTTTCTACAAGGACCAGTCACAATAAAATTTTAAATATATTTAATAATAAATAATAAAATAACATGAAAATATTGAATATATATTTACAGTAAACCACAGAGTTCAAATCACAGAAAATATTGACATTAACATTGATAGACAGACTCATACAAATAAAGAAAAAACATTCTCTGAACTAAGCATCACTATATTCCTGACTGAATCTAAAAGAATTACTGTTCCCTAAGTTAAGTTACTTACTACTGCAAGGCAAGATGCTGAGGGTGAGGGTCTTTCTAGTCAAACTTCCCAAACAGAATGGTCAATACTCTGAGATTTCTCTTTTTAATATCTAAAATATAATTTTCAAGAGGTCTGGCAGAATGACCTTATTTGGTCAACTGACTCTAGGTTCTCACAGTATTCCCCTTTGAAGCTGAGACAGGAGTTTAGCACAAACTGCCACAGTACACATCCACATGTTTATGTCAGTGCCTGGGGCCTCCCTTCTATTTATTGAGCTAATGAACAATTGCTTTTACCCAAACCTATCATCTCCGGTCCTGTTCAGGACTGTGGGGTGACATTTTAAAGGTTTAACAGCTTATTTACATTTCCCTTATTTTTCCTTAAAGTTAGCTGGCTAACCTCTGCTGTGCCACTATCCTCTATTAAAACATATACATTTAATTTGGTTACAATAATGCATGTACATTTCTTTTAATTTCAGCAGGGTGCACTGTTTTAATACAAGCAACCTCACAAATAAATTTTCAGCACTAATATCTGTACAAATTAGTTTAATATACAAATGACATACAGTTCTAATACATTTGTAGCACAAGCATCTTGTATAAATCAGTTTGATATTTACAGGACATATAATTCTTTACAAAACTCCAACTGGCTATGCTGGCAGTTGCCCATATAATCACATCTCCTCCCCTCCAAAGATTCAAGCTAGTTTTTCAAGTGACCATTGAGAAACATGGCTTGAGAGAAATAAGCCTGAGACTATGTTACCCCATTCCCTGTCATGAGAACACATCTGCATTGGGATTGCTGACCCTACTACTGTGTTGTATTGTCATGTTATATGCCTGCAATCTCAAGCTCCACCTTAATAACTTTGCATTTTGCTGGCTGTCTCTATGCAGCCATGTTAAGGGATTGTGGTTTGTAACTACAGTGAATTTCCTTCCACACAGATAAGGCTGAAGTTTCTGCAGTGCCCATACTGTGGCTAGGCATTCCTTTTCTACAGCTGCATAACATTCCTCCCTGGGTTGGAGTCTATGGCTGAGATATACCACTGGGTGCTCTTTTCCCTCTGAGGAAACCTGCTAAGTACAGCTCCCGCCCCATGGTTTGAAGCATTCACCTGCACAACAAATTCCTTGCTGTAATTTGGACTGGCTAACACAGGAGGTACTCCCAAAGCTCCTTTCAGCTTCTGGAATGCCTGCTCACATTCTGGGGTCCACACCACCTTATCTGGCCTGTTTTCCATTGTCAGATCTGTGAGGGAAGCAGCTATGATACTATAATTGGGGACAAACATTCTATAGTATCCCTCTCTCCCTAAGAATGCCCTTGCCTGCTTTTTCATAAGAGGGGCAGGCCATGCTGAATGGCTTCCACTTTGGCAGGTTCTGGTCTGATCTTACCACTCCCCACTCCATGTTCCAGGTAGGAGACCTCTGCCATACCCACCTGACACTTACTGGGCTTAAGGGTCAACCCTGTCCTCTACAGTTTGCCCAGCACTTCCCTGACATGCTGAAGGTGCTCTTGCTGGGAATGGCTATAGATGGCAATATCATCCAGGTAAGCAAGGGCATAATCTCCTGCTCTTGCTAGGATACAATCTACCAGCCTCTGGAAAGTTGCTGGGACATTTTTCATCCCAAAGGGAATCTTTGTGAACTCATACGACATGAAAGGAGTCACAAAGGATGATCTCTAGCTAACACTGTGAGTCAAAGGCACCTGCCAGTAGCCCTTGGTAAGATCAATAATGGTCAGATACTTAGCCTCACCCAGCTGCTCTAGGGCTTCATCTGTCCTAGGCATGGAGTAAACATCTGACTCTGTGTGACTATTTAGTTTCCTGTAGTTCACACAGAACCTGGTGCTGCCATCCTTCTTTGGTACCAGCACCACTGGGGGAGGCCCAGGGACTGCTGGACTCCTGGATTACTCCCAGTTCCAACATCTGATTTGCTCAGGCACCCCATAAGGAGCCTGCTTTATAGGTCTTTGGGGCCCTGTATCCACATGGAGCTGCACCAGGTGGGTGCACCCTGGTTTCCCAGTGAACATGCCCCCAAACTCCTGTAACACTGCTCAGATGTCTTGAACTTGGGTAAGGAATAGCTGCTGAGACACTGCTACCCTTTCCACTGAGGTTTCAGTCCAAGCCTTACTGAGGAGATCAGTCACCTGATCCCCTTCAGACTCCTCCTGCCATCCACTGTAAATACTCAGTACAAGGGCCTCCCTCTCATGGTAAGGCTTCATCATGTTAACATGGTACAGTTTGTGCCCCTGCCTCCTGGCTTGCAGTTTTACGATGTACTTAACATCACTGACCTTTCTTATCAACGTAAAGGGTTCCTCCAAAGCTGTCTGCAGTTTATTGTGTCTGACAGGAATGAAAATCATCACCTGCTGCCACAAAGCATACTCTCTGGTTTGAGCATTCCTGTCATACCAGACCTTTTTCTGCTGCTGGGATCCTGCCAAGTTCTCCTGGGTAAATTCATGAGCTTCCTAAGCATTGTTCTGAGGTTTAGGACATAGGCCACAACAGACTCCTTGTGGGATTCACACTCACCCTCCCACTCATCATGAATCAGATCTAGAGGTCTCCTCACCCTATGCCAATACAGCAACTCAAAGGGTGAAAAACCTGTGGAGTCCTGGGGCACCTCCCTCTATGCAAACAATAGATGGGGCAAATATATGTCCCACTGTCTCTTAAACTGGTCTACAAATGCCTGTAGCATGGTCTGGGAGTGGTAGGGGGTTGTCTTTAGGTGCTTCATGCCACAGCACTCCTACAGACAAGCAAGCAGGTCTGACATGAAACTGGCACCTCTGACAGTCAGTATTTCTCTTGGGAAACCTACCCTTCTGAACATGTCTAGCAAAGCATTTGCCACCTTCTCTGCCACGATGGAGGACATAGCCACTGCCTCAGGGTATCTAGTAGGATAATCTATTACCATTAGGATATACTTCTTCCCTGTGGAACTTGGGGTACTCAAAGGCCTCACAATATCCATAGCTATGCTCTGAAATGGCTCCTCAATCACAGGCAAAGGCATCAAAGAAGTTTTGACCTTGTCTCCTAACTTGCCTACTTTTTAGCCCTGCAGTACCCTGTTACATCCCTGGCAATCCCAGGTCAATAAACGTTCTGCATAATACGTTTCTTGGTACTCTTTATGCCTATATGACCTGCAAAAGGATTGCCATGAACTATGGCTAAAAGTGCCAGATGGTAAGGCTTTGGGAACTACCAACTGCTGTATTACCTCACCTTCCAGCCCTCCCTCAGGGGTCCCCTCTTTATACAGTAACCCTTTGTTCCAGTACAAAGAATCCTCCTTTTCCTTGAAAATCAGGTGCTTCCCTAGCTAGCTCCCTCAAGCCTTGTAATGTAGGGTCTGAGAGCTGTGCCTGTCTCAACTCTCTCTTTGTTACTCTTCCCAGCTCCTCTTCCACAGGAAGTCTGGTATCCTCTGACAGCGGTGCCTCACTGTCAGCCTGGATACTACTACTCACCTCTGCCCTTGCAGTCACTCTGTCCAAGGGAACATCAGTACCTACCAGCAGCTGTGGCTCATATTCAGGCTCACTGCTACAGGGTAGCTCCCTCCCTGAATTAGCCACATCACCAGTCCTGGCTTCAGGTGTGCGGTGCATCTGGGTCTCCCCCAGGCTACCAGACCCACATGCCAGTCTCCAAGTCTGACTGTGTGTCACTTCATGCACACAAGGTACTGCATTGTCAAAACCATTCCCTATCAAAACATCTGTAGAGATATCCTCAACCACACCTTATTGCTTGCTTCTTTTTCCACCCTCCCAGTCAAGGCGAACCCTGGCGAAAGGCATTTGGAATGGGATCCTTCCTAAAGCTCTGACAGAAGTGGACTGCTCAAGCAGGTACTGCTCCTCTTTAACCACTGTAGGCTTCGCAATGGTTATATCAGAAGCTGTGTCTCTCTTGGAAGTGGCCTGTTTTCCATCCACCAAGATCGGATATAAACTCTGCTGGTAGTGTGGTACCCCTGTTGTCTCCAGATAACTTACCACTGTCATTCTGTTATTCCCACTTGTTGATTCCCCTACCTTTTGTTCCCCACCTTGCCTCCATGGACATCTGTATGCTACATGGCCCCACTGGTTACATTTAAAACATTTAAACCTTGATTTATATCTGAACTAGTGGCTTTCCCTGTTACTGGCAGATTCTGTTGGGGTGGTTTAGGCTGCTCACCTTGGGGTTCCCTTATATCCATGTGCAATACTGGGTATCCCTTTCCTGTGCAGTGATGCCCTGCTTGCTAGGTAAAGATCTCCTTTTTTCCCCAACTCATCTGCAGAGTTGCATTCCCTGTCTGAGAACCAGATTTACAAACACTTGTTGTTCAGACTTGTAGCACAAAAATAATACACACAAATACATGATTTTGAAGTTAATTGAGATATCTCAGTGATAAATGTAATATTTTCTGTATATTTTTTGTAAAAGGTATTTGCAAATTTGTGCATGGGTGAATGAAAATGAAAAGCACACATGCACATATGCATGCATATGTGCACACTTCCTCCACATACATAGATGCTTGCATTGTGACTTTGTGTCTTTCCATGATGCAAGACACTGTAGGCACCAGGTTTAGCAATTTCAGTGACCAATGCAACTTTTGTCTTCTTTTCATTGACTAGTACATTGGATTTTCTTACATAAAAACTTGAAAATACACAAAATCACTGGAAAACTAAAAAACTGCTCCAAACCAAGACCAAAAGACATGAACACCAAAGGTTAGCACTTTCATTCACTCTAATATGCTGTGAACTTCATCAGAAAAACACTCTAACCACCCTAAAACAGCATTTAAATACTTAATTAGCAGTCACATGAGTGAATAATCATAATTTCAAAAGAAAGCTCATTTTTATAAATGTAAAAAATACATACAAAAATCCATATAGTGGAAATAGTAGAAGTAGAAAACATAATTAAAAAGTTTTTTGTACATTCTAATAAATATCATAAAATTAAGTTTTTTTTAAAAAAACTTATAGCTTAGTTTGCAAAAAACACTTTATGTTAATGGTGTCATTTAGACCTGGTGCAACATCTGCACCCAAGTAAATTTGCCATAAGGATTCTTTGCATTCTAACCAGGTTTTATAATCACCCTAAAAGGTTTCTTGACTGACAGTATCTATCACTGAAAAAACAAATTTTTTGAAGTCAATACAAATACCAGCATGTTTTGCCAAAGCATTAGTTTGTTCTTTTTTCTTAATTGCTAAAAGATGTTCATAAATACGTCTTTTTAAACACCCAGTAGTCTTTCCTATGTAATAACTTGGGCAGGATAAACATTGTGCAACATATACTACCATTTCACTTTGACAAGTGTAATATCCTTTGGCCCAAAAAGTTCTTTTTATGTGACTAAATTCTACTGAAGATGTGTTACTGATGTACCTACATTGTCTACAAGAATTACAAGAATAACTACCTTTTTTCTGAATGAGTGCACTTTTTATGTCAGTTTTGTTGTTGCAACCCTGTTCTAATAAACTCTTAATGTTTGTAACTTTTTTATAAGTAAACCGAGGTCGCAGTCCTATAATCTTGACTATTTTTATTTATTTATTATTTATTTATTTAAATTTGTTGACCGGGAGTGTCTGACTGGACGTAGGTCCATTTTCAGTGGAGGCCCGGGGAGAAAAGCTCCACAGTTAAAATAAACAGACAGTAGTTACATTGGATTAAAACGAAAAACTGGCGACATAAGATTGAAAGGAGATACGAGAGTGGGGAAAACGACGCTTACACAACGTTGTAGCTAAATCTGTAAGGTAGAGTATAGCCTATTGTGTGAAAATGGGAGCGACTGTGGGAACCATAAAAGAGACAGAAAGAGGTACACCAGCTGGTTATATGTATTTTCGTGTGTCCCGGGACAGTTGTATGTTTATAAGTCAGTGGATCGCCCTCACTAAGGGTGATGGTAAACTTGCCTTCCCAGAAAATGGCAGTTTTAATAAAAATATTTTGCTTAATCTTCAGGAAAAATTAAAGAAAAAAGGGAAAAAATATCAGGGTTGTGCTGGGCAGCATTCAATGATTGGATGACAGAAGCTAAGGAGAGAGAAAAAGATTCAGTAATTAGCAGTTTAAAAGATAATCAGCAAAAAATAAAGGAACAATTGCGGGAACTGCAACACACTGCCAGCAATTTAGATGTAGTAAATGGTAAATGTTTAAAGGACCCGCCCTTTAAGGGACTTTATCCTGTAAAGGAATTAGCTAAACTACAAGTAATTGAATCGTCAGAGGATGATAATGCTTGGTTTCCCCCACCACCGACTACACCACTGGCATACCAACCCCCCCCCCGTTCAACAAAGACCCGAGACATCGCAGCCAGACTCCACCAGTAGAGATGGAAAACAAGCTGCGAGCAGACAGTCTAGTGAATCCGATACAGAAGCAAGTGATAAAAAAGAGTTAGAGGGAATGAAAACTCGCCATCAGACTCATAAGGAAGCAAAAGCTGTAATGTACTTTAAGTCTAAACCCTATCGTAAGGGAAAAGGGAAGCAACATTTACACCGACAAAGGCATTTTTGCTACTTCCCCGCTATAATTGACAGTGGGGACGGATATTTTGGGCCAGATAAATTTAATCCAGATTCAGATTCTGAGTCTTCAGATGACGACAGATTGCTACCATTGAGGGAGGTACCTAACCCAGCCCATGCTAGAAATGCACAAGAACCACCGACCATTGTAGTACCTAGGGCATGGTCGGCAGTTGATTTTCAGGCCATAACCAAATCACTACTGTCCATCCGTACTAATCCAGCTAAATTCCAGCGTGTGCTGGCGGGACATATTAGCCTACAAAATCCCACAATAGAAGAAGTCAGAGCAGTTCTTCAGTATGCCGTGCCGGCTGATCTGATGAAACAAATTTGGGACCATGCTAATGTCCCTAGTCCAATTCCAAAACACAATGTACAGGGATATAATGGATTTGAAGCAGTCAGACAACGTATAGTAGATGCTATCACTGTAATAGTTCCACCCACACCCAACTGGTCCAAAATCAAGTCAGTTCTTCAGAAAGAAGACGAACCTGTGGACGAATATTTAAATTATCTCACCAAAGCCTTTGAGGCTTACTCTGGTTATCCAGACCCACCGAAGGGCCAGCACAAAGTGGATTATCTACTGCCTTCATAGGTGGGTTGCGCCCGCAAGTACGGGACAAACTAAAGAAAGTATGTTTAAACTAGTCTAGTCTTAGATTGCATAAATTAGTCACACAAGTGCAATACCTGTCCGACCATTTAGCAAAGGAGAAAAAGGAGTTACAGGAAAAATTGGTTAAGGCGCAGATTCAAATGTGTACTGCCTTTGGGCAATGTGAACGGGGAGGACGAGGACAAGGAAGAGGGAGAGGTGGACGCCAAGGGCCAGGAAATCAAAATACACAAAACTGGCAGAAAACATGATCAGCCCCACCCAAAGCTACAATAATCAGACGAGACGGAGTGTTTCAATTGTGGCCAAGTAGGCCATTGGAAAAATGAATGTCCATATCTAGCTAAACAACCTGCTCCACCCACTGATACGTCACAACAGTGAAATTCCAATTGTACCCCATCCAGTCGGCAGCCATCACAATGAAGGTTCCCTAAACAAAGACAACAGCAGTTGTACCCTTTCATTCCTGTCGATCAAGACAGACCGCATGTTATGTTGCTAGTCAAAAATAAACCATACCCATTTCTAATTGACACCAGAGCAACTAAATCTATGTTAGCTGGTAAAGCAGCAATGAATGTCCCCCTCTCCAATAAAATAACTAGAGGGGTAGGTGTTTCTTGTGTCCCTATTGAATACTCTGAAACTGTTCCTGTCCCAGTCACTTTGGGACCTTTACAGGGAAATCATGCATTCTTAGTAGGACCCTCAGCACCTTTAAATTTATTGGGGAGAGATTTGCTCTGTAAAATGGGAGCCACAATTTTCTGTACAGCCAACGGAGTGTATTTACAAGTACCTTCCGATAAACAAAATAGTATTTTGGCTGCATTAAACTAAAATGTTATTTTGCAAACAGTATGTATGCAATCTGACTTCGATAAAAATAAGCATTTAAACTCATTACCCTCTCAGCTATGGACCACTCATGATAATAATGTTGAATTTCTGATTTCAGCAACTCCTGTAAAAATAACATTAAAACCTAGCACAAAACTACCTCGTGTACCACAGTATTCTCTGATGACCGAGGCTGTATCCAGTATTGCTCCCATCATTTCCCCTTTGGTACAGCAAAAAATTATAGTCCCTACAACAAGCCCATGTAATACTCCAATATTGCCGATAAAGAAACCTGGTAAACAAGCTTACAAATGTGTGCAAGACTTGCGAGAAGTCAATAAAGCTGTTTTGCCTGTTTTTCCAATCGTACCAAACCCAGCTACGATTTTAAGCTGTATCCCGCCTACAGCACATTCTTTTACAGTTATAGATATCTCATCAGCTTTCTTCTCTATTCCGGTACATTCTGATAGTCAGTATTTGTTTGCATTCACTTATCAGGGCCAACAGTATACTTGGACCTGACTACCCCAGGGATATGTAGAATCTCCAACCCTATTTTCTAGAGAAATGCACAGACAACTACAGGACTTACAGTTACCACCACGTTGAGTTTTGGTCCAATATGTGGACGATATTCTTATAGCTTCACAAGATACTAAGTCTTGTGTAGACGACTCCCTCCTAATTTTTAATTTTTTAGAAGAACGAGGCTTTAAGGTAAATAAATCTAAATTGCAGTTCTGCTAAAAAAAGGTGCAATACCTGGGACACATTATTTCTATGGGTTTGCATCAAATGCTTCCAAGTAGAATCACCTCCATTCAGACTGCCCCTCGCCCTGTCACTCAGAAACAACTCAGGGGGTTTCTTGATCTGGCAGGCTATTGTAGATAGTGGGTGCCCAATTTTTCAGAAATTTCGGCCCCTCTGTTACAGCTTCTAAAAAAGGACATCACAGATCCTCTGCCTTGGTCTCTTGAACATGAAAATGATTTTCAGGCTATTAAAACAGCACTGATAAACCCACCTGCCCTGGGGCTCCCAGATTACTCTAAACCATTTGTTTTCTTTTGTTGTGAAAGAAACAAGACCGCCCTGGGTCTGCTGGCGCAAGCACGCACAGGGTGCTATCGACCTATAGCATATTACAGCACTCAGCTGGATCCTGTCACCTCTGGCTATCCACCCTGTTTGCGAGCGGTGGCAGCCACTGCTGTTTTGGTTGATATGGCGGCACCATTAATCTTAGGTCATGATACCATACTAGCAGTACCTCATGCAGTACAAGCACTACTCTTAAAAACTAAAACCCAGTATCTTTCTAATGCTCGCCTCACTAAATATGAGTTAAGTTTACTAAGTAATCCTGCTGTGCAAATTACATGTTGCCTACCACTAAACCCTGCCTCCTTGATACCAACTAGTGATGAGGGCGAACCACATGACTGTGTACTTGTTAACACTGTTCTTTCTCCCAGGTTAGACTTGCATGATGTTCCTTTGCTTAATCCTGATTTACTTCTTTTTGTGGATGGATCCTGCTTACGAAATGATTCTGGTAAACTCCAGGCTGCATGGTCAGTCTGTACGCCATCTGAGATTTTACAAACTGGACAATTACCACCTGGTACCTCCGTACAAGCCGCGGAATTAGTGGCACTTTTGCATGCATGTAAAATGGCCAAAGACAGATCTGTTACTATCTATACTGATTCACGTTATGCCCATGGTGTTGTTCATGATTTTGGTACCTTATGGAAGAAAAGAGTTTTTTTAACATCCTCTGGGACACCTATTAAAAATTACCTGTACATTGATCACCTACTACAGGACTTGTTACTACCTTCTGCAATTGCTGTTAAGTGTTCAGCTCACCAGTCTAACGACTCCCTAGTAGCTAAGGGAAATAATTTGGCTGACTGGGCTGCCAAGCAGGCTGCTCTCTCACAGACTGTTCAGGGACAATTTTTGCAGCCTATATTATAAGCGGTTACTTTTGACACTACTGTTTTAAAAACTTTAAAAGATGAAGCACCGGAATCAGAAAGAAAAACTTGGCTTGCTCAAAGCTGTTTCAAATGCCCTGATTCGATTTGGCAACATCCTGATGGCAGATTAATTTGTCCTACATCCATGTTAAATTCTCTCATTAAAGCATATCATTTGCCAGCCCATGTAGGGGTACAAGCTTTAATAAAATAAATCCAAAGGGATTGGTATTCCCCAGGACTTTCTGCTTCTGTGCAACATTTTCTGAGCACATGCTCTATTTGTTTACAGCATACTATTTCAAAAGGCACTACGGCTCCCGCTCAACCAATGCTAAACCAATGGGACCATTTTGTGCCTTACAGTGAGACTCTATTAGACTCCCACCTTGCACTCGATTTAAATGTTTTGACTGTTGTTGATGTTTTTTCTGGGTGGTTAAAAGGCTACCCATGTGCTAAAAATTATGCTATTTCAGTTGCAAAAAAATTGTGTTATGAACTGATACCTCGTTTTGGTGTTTCCTGTCAAATATACTCTGACTGTGGGACACATTTTACTGCTCACTTAGTCGATTCCTTGTGTACAATGTTAGGCATCACTTTAAAATTTCATTGCCCATATAGGC
The DNA here is from genome assembly GCF_019279795.1 of Protopterus annectens. NCBI lineage: Eukaryota > Metazoa > Chordata > Ceratodontiformes > Protopteridae > Protopterus > Protopterus annectens. The sequence continues at coordinate 807,626,088 of NC_056726.1, forward strand.
CGCAGGCATCAGGTATTACTGAACAAATGAATCAGACATTAAAGGCTAGACTTGCTAAAGTTACTTCAGAAACAGGCCTAACGTGGGTACGGGCTTTACCACTGGCCTTACTTTCTATGCGAGCACAACCGCATCCTACAAAGGGTCTTTCCCTCATGAAATTCTCATGGGTCGCCCTCTGCGTATGCCCATGACACCACCACCACCCTTTTCTAAATATGATGCATTTAATAATGATATTCTTTTGTACTGCAAATCTCGTTTCCTTTCTACAGTTTTGCCATTGACAAGTAGCAGCTGCTCAGCATCTTCCTGATCCGTTCCTATCATCTGCTCTACAACCAGGCGATTGGGAATACGTTAAGTCCTTCTCTAGAAAAACAGCGCTCCAGCCGTGCTGGAAGGGGCCCTTCCTGGTACTTTTGACAACGTCATCTGCTGTGCGACTAGAAGGATCTCCTACTTGGATCCACGTTTCACATGTAAAAAAAAGTTGTGCCATCTGAAGACCAACAGCCTTTAACTTTTTCAACTCCAGATTCTCCTCCCATTGCTACTTGCACTTGAAGTAAAACTGTTCCAGCACCTGATGATGCCTAACATCTACCCTTTTGGAAAATCTCAAACTCCTGAGACCATGACAGCACAACAACCATTTCCACACAAATATTGGACAGTCATTTTACTGGTTATTCTTGTCATACTATTATTCTTAATGTGGCCATTTCTATTTCCTGCTCCATTGGTGCATCACACCAAACGAGCTTCTTGGCATCCACCTTTCAACACCTACCAAGCTATTAAATTTGCTTATGCATCATCCTTCAATGTATCTCATTGCTGGATCTGTACCGCTTTACCTACTGTTCATGGGGGATTGATGCTAAGTACAGTTCCTTTAGGGGCTAATAAAACCTGGACGAATCAGATCTATGACACTTCAAATGTCACTTCAAAAGACAGAATAGCATTACATCTGTTTAACCATCAAAATGGGACTGTGTGTTTTCAGAAATTTGGTAAAGTCAAGGTAGGATGGAGTTTTTGCAATGTGACAGTTCCCTACAGGTGTAATAATGACTCCTCCTACTGTAACACAACCTATAATTCATTTTGTGAACTGGTGCATAAAACATACGAAGAGGTAAGAAATAATTCTGTCCTATATCAACAGCTGAGATTAATCGATAAAAAGGTGTTTCATTCTGAACAAGGTTATATAGATAGTAATATCACCACTAAGGTGGAAAATTGCTACTTTGTGTGTGGTAAAAGAGCCTATAAATGGCTACCGGGAAACTGGTCTGGTAGCTGTTTCTTAGGTTATTTAGTCCCAGCCATCCGACATGTATCTGCTTTACCTCAAAGAAAAATTTGAAATGTCCGAGAGGTTAAAAAGTCTGCCAATCCAGTAGGCCAAGTTGATGCTTCATGGATTTATCATCATGATTTGGCTCATGCTGGCACTAAAGGACTATCTCATATGGACTTGGGTGATGACGTCATATCGTGGGCTGGAATAATTCCAGCATACGGAGCAGTAAAATCAATTTGGGAACTGAGAAAGCTGTCCAAGTTGCTTCAAATACTAAGCAATGCCACATTTTCTGCTTTAGAACTAGTGACTGATAAACTGACCACTATGAGAGCTGTAGTCCTCCAAAACCATATGGCTCTCAACTTCACCCTAGCGATGAAAGTTGGAACTTGTGCTTTAATCCAGGAGGAGTGCTGTACATTTATTCCTGATAATCAGCACGAAATTGAAAGTCATCTTGAACTGATTCAGAGAATCTCCAAACTCTCTAAGGCCAAGGAGGCCGATAACTCAACATGGTCATGGTTAACCAACCTGTTTTCAGGTTGGGGAGTTGGACTGTTGAAGTTAATTTTATTAATTGCAGTGTTAGCTATTTTTGCCTTTCTTGTTGTGTTTCTGACTAAAACATTGATTTTAAAATTAATGTCTTTCAAAACTACTAAAAGGGTGCCAAAGTTTTATATGCCTGCAGCTATAAATGTGAATGATGAACTAAAAATGTGTGACCATGTTAAAGGAATCAGCAACATGGTTATGTTAGACTTAAGGCAAATGTATGATAGACTAAATGGTGATGCTTACACAGCATCAAATGGGGGATTGTAGAATATGAATGGCCAAAAGCATGTGTTTAAGGAAATTGGGTACGTGACAATCTGCGTGCATGTACGTTGTACTGTGAACTCTGAGCAAACTGTGAATAGTGGAAAAGTACAGAAAACAAGAGCGGAAATGTGCCTTTTATGGAAGTGCATCCGATTTTCTTCCTCTGCCTAGAGATGTAGCACTGTGAACTGCTTTAAGCCTATGGGTAAACCATTGATTGGTTCATTGTTCTTATGTAATAGCCTAATTGGTCCAATTGATATTTTTGTACTGTCAGCAGTATTAACAGTATGTAAGCTTCTGCATTCTTTTGTTCTGGGAGTCTCCCTGGTGCTTTCCATGAGGCTCCCACACGTGTGTGTGTATTAAATACCACTGAAAGAGAGGAAAAGTTGTAGGTAAAAGTTAACAATTTGTTGCCTGATTTTTCCATTCCCACTTGACGCCAATTTGCTTCTGTTAAACTAAGCAGTGAACTGATGTTAGACTTATTCCCCTAATGTTTTAAAACTTTCATTATATTTTTGTCTTGTGAGGTCAGCAGAGAGGTATGCAGTCCTACGATTAGAGATCTATACATGTAATCAATTTCCAGGAGGCCCATAACTTCTTCAGAACAGGGAATATTTAATATTGGTATGCACTGATTTTTATAAAACATTTGATGAGCATGAAGCATCCTTCTTGCTTTCCTATCCAACTTATCCAACACCTTTGGGGCCAGTCAATCACTCCAAAACTGTAAATTAGGACAGGAAGAGCAAATTGGTTTATAACTTGGACTTTGTTTCTAGATGTCAATGCTGTTTTCAGTATTAATTTAAGTCTTCTAAAATATTCCTAAGTTTTATTCACATTTGTTCATGTTTTATTGTAGATCCTTCATCAATTCCAAAATATTTGTACACTCCCTCTTGCCCAGGTTCCTTTATATTACATTCCTGTCTCAAACTGATGTTTTCTTGGTGCTGCAGCTTTCCTGGTTTAAAGGTTGCTTTTACACATTTATCAAGACTAAATGACATTCTTATATCATCTTAAAACATTTTGACCACTTGCAGTTGTGCTTTCAGTTCCTCAGCAGATGAACTATACAGTTTTAAATCATCTACAAAAAGAAGATGACATGTCTTTATACTTTGTTGTTTTCTGTGAGCCAAATTGCAGACATGACCTAATCTGTTAAGTAGACAACTTAATGACAAAATTGTAGCGGTAACAGAGTCAGCCTGGAATATCCCTCTTTGAATTTTTATCCCTGAAATAATAACTTGTCTTTTACCATGGCTTAACTGCAAAGTGGTTTGCCACTGCTTCATGGTTACTGTAATGTAATCCATAAGTGTAGGGTGTATCATATACATTTTAAGCACTCTTTTATCCATTTATGTGGGATACTGTCAAATGTTTTTTTATAGTCTATCCATGCCATACTTAGATTCTTCCTCCTTTTTACAGTTCTTCATTATGACTTTATTTAACAACAAATGATTCTTTGTTCCATATGACTTTGTTTTATTACCTTTTTGTTCTATTGCCATGACTGAGTTTTCTTCTAAATGACTATAAACTCTGCCAGCATCAATTCCAGTGTATAGTTTATACGTCGTCAGAAGGCAAGTTATTTGTCTATAGTTTTATGGATAGCTTGAAGGTTCACTCTTAAGTAGGAGTATTGTTTTTCCTATTGTTAACCAGGCTAGTGCCTGGTCAGGGTGTGCATTTAAATAAGTGAAAACAGATTGCAGAGTAGACCAGGGCACAATCCAAGTAAAATTATATAAGTAAAAACAATAGTCCACAAAGGCTGAGTAGCTTTAATAAAACAATAAAATAACAAAGTATAAAAAAGTGAGAGCTTTTGCAGATACTCCATTTTTTCAGACCATAGAATTCAAACAGGAATAAATACAGGTATTTAAATAATCCTCCAGCCAATAAAATTTGAGAGCAAATCACATGACAGCATTAAATCAACTAATTCAGTGATGCAGACATCTACTTTTCAAAGCAGGTTTAAGAGAAACATACTTATTAAGACCAGGGCTAACATTTGTCCTGAAGTCTAAAATCCAGCATAATTCACAAAGTTCTGTTATATTACTTAAGTCCCCTTCTCTAATATTTACGCCAACAATTCTTAACACCAAAAATTTAAAAGAGTGTGTATCATCCCTTCTAATATATGTTGAGCAAGGGCATTACTGGATTTCTTGTTCTTAATGTCACTATAGTGCTCTAAAATCTTCTCTTTCAAAGTACAATTGGTTTTACCAATATAAAATCCTTTACATGCCGCACACTTAGCCAGATAGACTATGTTTCTGGTGACACAATCTGCATAAAAAACAAACTCAATGGTTTTCTGCATTCTAGAATGATTAATTGAGGTCACACTTCATATACATTTACTGGCACTGCAAGATCGACATGGATAAGGGCCCTTACTTTCTGAAGTTAATCTCATCCCTGACAACTGTTGTCTGTAGCATAAATGCTGTTTCAGAGTTCTGTTATTCCTAAACCCAAACCTGAGTGAGGACCTAGCACTTTAATCAACTCTGGCTCTGTCATAAGGACAGGCCAATTCTTCCTTTATGACATCAAACATTACATTGATATCACTAGAGAAGGTTAGAATGATCCTATGAGCCTGATCGCTCTCAACAGAGGGCCGAGATCTTGTTATGTCTCCAGAGCTTTCTGAGAAATATGGTTTAGCCACAGTATATCTACTTCTGAGTGCTTCATTTAAAGCCTGTTCTATCTCAGTCTTATTATATTCTCTATCTACAAAAATCCAATTTGAACACATTGAGAGTTGCTTCAAGCATTGATCCTTCTGTATGCAGCCTCATAACTCTAAAAATCTGACTTTTCAGGACATTCCTTGGAATGTGTCTCAGGTGCATACTGATCTTGTGCAAAAGATTATTCTTCTTGCAAGATTTCTTATAAATACCTGTACTCAGCTTTCCCAACATGTTCCTATGAACTGTTACATCTAAAAAATCCATCTTAGTATTACTTGACTGCATACTGAACTTTAAAAAATTGGTAGTGGCATGTAGAAATTCTACACAACCTAAAAGAACCTTGTGTGGGCCTTTCCACACCAAGAAAACATCATCAACAAAACATCTATAAAACAATATATGCATACTATAACAAGAATCATTGAAAATAATCTGCTGTTCCCACTGTGCTAAGGCAACTTTTGCGTATGGATTAGCACACGCTGTGCCCATCACCACCCCAACCTTTCGGAAAAAATTTCTGTGCCATAAACAAAAACATTGTTCTCTAAGATTAGTTTGAGTAGCGTACATATCAACATAACTTTAGAGTTGGAAAGGACATTGCGTGTAGTTAAAAAAGATCTTACTTTCTCAATCCCATTATCATTAGGGATTACAGAAAAAAGTGAATTGACATCGAGAGTCAGAAACAACATGTCATCACCAACTACATCTTTAGACCATGCATAGAGATCATTCAAAAAGTGTTGAGTGTCTGTTAGCACAGTGTCTACAGTATCTAAAATAGGCCTCAACTCTTTTTCAATATAAATAGAGAGAGGCTCTGTGAGCCATCCTCTCCCAGAAACTATAGGTTGAAATGGGAGGGGAGTCACTTACATTCTTGTGTATTTTTGGTAGACCGTAAATAATTGGAATTTTAGGGTGTTCTACTGTAAAATAGCTGAACAAATCATAATCAATTAAATTCATCATTAATAGATCATAAAGATAGAAGCTAACTCTATTAATAAGTCCTATGATTTGAAATTTATATAAAAGTACATAAATACTAGCATCATCCAACATATTACGCATCTTCTCATGATATGTAGATCTATCCATTACTACTATCTCACCCCCGTTATCAGCCAGACAGATACTAGCTGATTCAAAACTTCTTGTTACTTATGGCTTAAATTATAAAAACTACAATGCTGTCTCTCATTCAAACTGCATCTAATATCATCTTCACAAAGATTGATAAAAGCATCAGGTACAGGTTTTAATCCAGGTATAAAAATACTTAGTTTTTTTAAATAATTAAGTCTCACTGTTCTACTTGGATACAATAAATCAATCATCATTTGCTTGGCAAATAGTTTGAGATCTAAAATAACATCAGTAATATCAGCTCAGGTTGCCAGTACAAAAGACAACCCTTTATTCGATAATTTAATTTGTTCATTAGTCAGAGGGAAAGATGACAAGTTAAGTACTAAGTCACTTGTTTTCTGCTCCTAGTGGATAGCCCCATCTGGTCCATTTGAGCATTCAACCATTTCCTCCCTCTCCTTATTCTGCTGTGGGAGCAGTCCTTCCTGTAACTCTTTCTTATAGGAAGGGTGTCGGCTTAAAAAATTGTATCAACCTGCTTTAAATCTTTAGAGGTAGAAGGCACTTCTACTCCGGTCTTTATCCTAACTGATTGCTGACCACAAGCAACTTCAAATCCAGAGTTACGCTCTCCTGAAAAGGTAGAAACAATCAACAGAGAGCTTGCTTAACAGATTCAGATGCATTTGCTCCTTTTCGTGCTTCTGCAGTCTCTCTTCCTGAAGTTGTTGTATGAAAATGGCCAAAAATATTATCCAACACTTTAAAATTGCCAGAAGAACTGTGTGTTGTTATATCAGTTTGTTGTACTGTTGCAGAGATCACTAAATTAGGCATAATAGCATTAAAGTTTTCTGTAGTATACACTTGAGCAGCTGAAGTTCTATTACTTGTATCAGTATGACTAGTAACACCAGAAATAAGCCAGCTGTCTGCTATTGGACAAGCTACAGCAGAATCTCTCCCCATTGGTCATTGTGTTGCTTTGGATGAACTAGGAATATCATACTGTGAAGGAGAACCTCGGGGCCAGGAAAACACAAAACCCCACTGAAAATCAAGATAGTCTCACTGCAGTTTTTTCTTTTTCTTTGCTTTAAGCATTTGCTCATAATTCCTCACAGAACTCAGTCTCCTCAAAAAGTCTATTAAATATGTCAGCCAAGAAGTTCTTTTTCAAATAAAGATATTTAGCATTGATTTCTTTTGATAGCTCTGCTTCCTCTGGATTAAAACTGCCAACAAGCAAATGCATGTACTCAAAGCTAAAATGCAAATTAAACATTTGCCAAATGTTTTAGTAATTCTTGGAGGCTGTCACCATAAGAGGGTATCTTCAAAATTCTTAAGCCCCTTGTAGGTGACTTGTAATGCTGCTTCAAGACACAAACACTGCCACTGCAAGCATTTGAATGTAAATAATTTATCTTCAAACAGTTTCAGTTGAAAGGAAAAAGCCTCCATAGTATCAGAGTCCACAGCTAAATCTGGTTGTGACTCAAGTACCATCCAAGCATCTAATAATGGATTGTTATTAAAATTCAATAAAGATGATAACTTATCCATTTCTCCATTCAGTTCCAAGCAGTTCACAGAATAGGCAGCTTCTGGATTATAGGCAAGTTCAACTTCAGCTCCCTCAGCCATAGTCCCTCAGGCAAACAAAATATAACCAAGTGAAAACAGATTGTAGAGTAGACCAGGACACGATCCAAGTAAAATTATATAAGTAAAAACAGTAATCCACAAAGACTGAGTAGCTTTAATAAAACAATAAAATAACAAATTATAAAAAGGTGAGCACTTTCACACATACTCCACTTCATCAGACCATAGAACTTAAACAGCAATACATACAGGTACTTAAATAATCCTCCAACCAATAAAATTTGAGAGCAAATCACATGACAGCATTAAATCAATTAACGCAGTGATGCAGACATCTACTCTTCAAAGCAGGTTTAAGAGAAACATAATTATTAAGAAAAGGGCTAACATTTGCCGTGAAGTCTAAAATCCAGCATAATTCACAAAGTTCTGTATGATATTCCTAGTTCAAGCAACACAACAACCAATGGGGGGGGGGATTCTGCTGTGGCTAGTCCAATAGCAGACGCCGAGCTTGTTTCTGCTGTTACTAGTCATGCTGATACAAGTAATAGAACTTCAGCTGCTCACGTGTACACTACAGATAACATTAATGCTATTGTGCCTAATTTGGAGATCTCTGTGACAGTACAACAAACCAGTATAACAGCACAGAGCTCATCTGGCAATTTTAAAGTGTTGGATAATATTTTTGGCCATTTTGAGACAACTACTTCAGGAAGAGAGACACCAGAAGCACAAAACAGAGCAAAAGCATCTGAATCTGTTACAGCAATCTACCTTTTCAGGAGAGCATAACTCCGGATTTGAAGTTGCTTGTGGTCAGCAATCAGTTAGGATGAAGACCGCAGTAGAAGTGCTTACTACCTCTAAAGATTTAAGGCAGGTTGATATGATTTTTTAGCTGAACTCCTTCCTATAAGCAAGGATTGCAGGAAGGACCACTCCCACAGCAGAATAAGGAGAGGGAGGAAAGGGTTGAATGCTCAAATGGACCAGGTGAGGCTATCCACCAAAAGCAGAAACCAGGTGACTTAGTATTTAACTTGTCATCTTCCCCTTTAGCAAGTGAACAAATTAAATTATTGAATAAAGGGTTGTCTTTTGTACCGGTAACCCAAGCTGATATTACTGATGTTATTTTAGATCGCAAGCTATTTGCCAGGTAAACGATGATTGATTTATTGTATCCAAGTAGAACAGTGAGACTTAAGTATTTAAAAAAACAAGTGTTTTTACACCTGAAATAAAACCTTTTATCAATCTTTGTGAAGATGAAATTAGACACAGCTTGAATGAAAGAGCATTGTAGTTTTTATAATTTAAGCCATAAGGAACAAGAAGCTTGTATCAGCTAGTTAAAGCACTGCACCTTGAAATCCATTTGGCTGATAGGTGGGGGGAGTAAGTAGTAATGCACAGATCTACATATCATGAGAAGTTGCTTAATATGTTGTATGATGCTAGTACTTATGTATGTTTATATAAATTTCATGTCAGATGACTTATTAATAGAGTTAACTTCTATCTTTATGATCTATTAATGATGAATTTAATTGATTATGTTTTGTTCAGCTATTTTACAGTAGAACACCCTAAAATTCCAATTATTTATGGTCTACCAAAAATACACAAGGAATGTAAGTGCCCCCCCATTTCATTTTCAACCTATAGTTTCTGGGAGAGCATGGCTCACAGATCCTCTCTCTCTATTTATATTGAAAAAGAGTTGAGGCCTATTTTAGATATTGTAGACAGTGTGCTAACAGACACACAACACTTTTTGAACGATCTCTATGCATGGTCTAAAGATGTTGTATTTGGTGATGACATGTTGTTTGTGACTCTTGATGTCAATTCCCATTTTATTGTAATCCCTAATGATGATGGGATTGAGAATGTAAGATCTTTTTTAACTACACACAATGTCCTTTCCAACTCTAAAATTATGTCAATTTGTACCCTACTCAAACTAATCTTAGTGAACAATGCTTTTGTTTATGGCACAGAATATTTTTTACAAAAGGTTAGGGTGGTGATGGGCACGGTGTGTGCTAATTCATATGCAAACGTGTTAGCACAGTGGGAACAGCAGATGATTTTCAATGATTCTTGTTATAGTATGTATATATTGTTTTACAGACATTTTGTTAATGATGTTTTCTTGGTGTGGAAAGGCCCACACAAGGCTCTTTTAGGTTTTGTAAAATTTCTACATGGCACTACCAATTTTTTTTGAAAACAACTTTATTGATTTTGAATAAAACAGACAAACAATCTCATAAAATTTTAACAGAAAATTGCTCAAAACAAGTTAACACATTGAATAACAAGATAGAAAACAACTAAAATATTTACAATGACATCCACTAACAATATTCCAAAAAATAAAGAAGTTATATCAATTCATGATATGAATTATTCAATCATAACGAATTCTGTGAATTTATGACATTTCAAAGTAGGGTTTATTCTTTTTTTAACAAATTCTGTAAATTAACCCACATATAATAAGCATGAGTTTTCCTAGATGTTCTCAATTTTATGGTCAAAATCTGTAAGTGACATACATCAATAATACCAATCTTAAATTCAGTGAAAGTTGAAGGGGAGTTAGAAATCCAGTTTCTTGTAATGGTCTTTCTGGCCACAGCAAGTACTGACCATAATAAGGGAAGTTTTATTTTTTTAATACAGTTTGGTGTGGGAGTATTAAAAAGAACTATAGATCTACTTAAGATGAAATTGTCAGTGAATAAGGCTTGTAATAATTTATTGACTTTCTTCCAATAAACTTTCAGTTCAGAGCAGTCAGAGAACCTATGTGCCCATCCTACGTTAGATCCTGACTTACATTTATTACATATATTTTCTTTTTTATTGATTTTATTCATTATTTGAGGTGCATAAAAAGATCCATGTAAAATCTCCAGGTGTATAATCTCTATTTGAGGGAAAATGTTGTTTTACCCGCTGATTCTAGGATAATTAACTTCTCTTGGTTGCTGGGAGGCTCGTTATTAATTGTATAATAATAGTTCCAAAAGTTTTCTGGGCAACTATATGTTTCTTCTCTGATGATTCTATATATATATATATATATATATATATATATATATATATATATATATATATAGGAGCACTATCAATTTTTTAAAGTTCAGTATGCAGTTAAGCAATACTAAGATGGATTTTTTTAGCTGTAAAGTTTCATAGGAACATGTTGGGGAAGTTGAGTACAGGTATTTATAAGAAATCTTGCAAGAAGAATAATCTTTTGCACAAGACCAGTATGCACCCAATACATATTCCAAGGAATGTCCTTAAAAGTCAGATTCTTAGAGTTATGAGGCTGCATACAGAAGGATCAATGCTTGAAGCACCTCTCAATATGTTGAAATTGGATTTTTTAGATAGAGGATATAATAAGACAGAGACAGAATAGGCTTTAAACAAAGCACTCAGAAGTAGATATACTGTGGCTAAACCATATTTCTCAGAAAGCTCTGGAGACATAACAAGATCTCGGCCCTCTGTTGAGAGCGATCAGGCTTATTGGATCATTCTGACCTTCTCTAGTGATATCAATGTAATGTGTGATGTCGTAAAGAAGAATTGGCCTGTCCTTATGACAGAGCCAGAGTTGAGTAAAGTCCTAGGATCCTCACCCAGGTTTGGGTTTAGGAATAACAAAACTCTGATACAGCATTTATGCTAAAGACAACAGTTGTCAGGGATGAGATTAACTTCAAAAAGTAAGGGCCCTTATCCGTGTCAATCTTGCAGTGCCAGTAAATGTATATGAAGTGTGACCTCAATTAATCATCCTAGAATGCAGAAAACCATTGAGTTTGTTTTTTATGCAGATTGTGTCACCAGAAACATAGTCTATCTGGCTAAGTGTGTGTGGCATGTGAAGGATTTTATATAGATTAAACCAATCGTACTTTGAAAGAGAGGATTTTAGAGCAATATAATGACATTAAGAACAAGAAATCCAGTAATGCTCTTGCTCAACATATATTAGATAGGAATGATACACACTCTTTTAAATTTTTGGTGTTAAGAATTGTTGGTGTAAATATTACAGAAGGGGACTTAAGTAATGAAACAGAACTTTGCGAATTATGCTGGATTTTAGACTTCAGGGCAAATGTTAGCCCTGGTCTTAATAATTATGTTTCTCTTAAACCTGCTTTGAAGAATAGATGTCTGCATCACTGAGTTAATTGATTTAATGCTGTCATGTGATTTGCTCGCAAATTTTATTGGTTGGAGGATTATTTAAATACCTGTATGTATTGCTGTTTGAGTACTATGGTCTGAAGAAGTGATGTATCCATGAAAGCACTCACCTTTTTATACTTTTTTATTTTATTGTTTTATTAAAGCTACACAACCTTTGTGGACTACTGTTTTTACTTGTGCATATAAATATTTCTTACTCATGGCTAAATCTTCATGTAAAGATGTTAATACTTTTAGCCAGAAGTTTGGTACTGCATCTGGGCTTTTCTTAACTTTGTTTCAGTCTCTTTAGCTGTTACTTCATCCCATTTCATATCCTGCACATTTGAACTTCTTATTCTTTCTTTTACTTCTTATATCAATTTAGCATCTTTATGTTCCACAGGATCTTCACAGATACTTCTCCAAAATGTATCTGTTTCTTCTTTTTTTGGTGGTGTTTCACTTCCTTTCGCCTTGTTTCCCAATTCTCTATAAAACGTTTTGAGTCATCAGTAAATTGCTTATTTTGTACTTTTCCTTTATATTTATCTGTGTATCTTTTAAGTTTTTCCACCTGTGCTGATGTATTTAGTTTGTTATTTGCAATAGTGCATGATAGATCCTGATCTGTTCTAATACTGTGCACTACTTTTATCACGCCTATCTTTCTAAGTATTTTTGTTGATCTCTTCCCTCTTCTATACTCTTCTAACAGTGACACTTCTTGTCTTAATTGCGTTATAGTTTTCTCTATTCAGTACTTCCATGATGGTATTCGATTTCTCCCTTTCCTTTCCCTCACTACCCTGTGTTCTTGTAGTAGAACTTTATCAGGTATTAATTTAGCTGTACAGTAATATATCCTGTTTACTTCTGTTATATTGCTTGGATCTCTTTAGACAGTTCTAATTACTGTGTTTATTTGTTTTATCAGACTTCTGATTTTTCGGGTTTTATTGACCTTCTGCAGTCTATTTCTTTCATTAATCATATGTCTATCTATCTCTATCTCTATTAAATCAAGCAAGTCTTCTCATTTTCTTCTAAACTGAGGGCAGCATTTTTGTTTTCCATTTCCTGCGAACATTCCATAGAAAGTTGTATTACATCTTCCTGTGGCACATTCTCTTCTATTTAATACTGTGCTATCCGTTGCTCTGTCATATGGAAACTCACTGGCCTATCACTCCTCAACATTGACTGCTTCAGAGTTTCCACAATTTCCTGTTCCTTCCCTTGCTCTCCAGCTTCAATTGAGCATTTATACTGGTTTCCTGTGGAAGGCTCAAAAATATCTTTATATGGCACCTGACCAATTGCTTCTAATTCTACTAGTTTCCCATTAATTTGGAGGTCTAGTGCTCTATCCTATTGTGGTGCTTTCTTAATTAGATTTTCTACACTGAATCCTTCACTTCGGTGGTACTCTATAAACCTCAGTTTCTATTTCTTTAACTTCTCCATTACTAATCTCCTTTTCTACTTTTCATCTTTGTCTTCTTGTTTTTTGTATTGTTAAGTTTTCCATGTCCAGATTCCTTTGCCTGTATTTCTCTTCAAATATCTTTGGTGCTGCTCTTTTTGTATTGATTAGTTTTGCTTTCTCCTTTGCATAGATATCACACCATATTAAATCTCTTTTCCTTTCACATGTCCATATTTCTTCTTCTGATGTTTCCTGATCTTCCTGTTTCTCCTTACTTTGGGGGTGCATTCTGTCATGCTGTGATGTAATCCGTGTTAGACCTTCTACACCAAATCCTTCACTTTGCAGGCACTCCATAACTTCATTTTCTATTTTTTAACTTCTACGTTACTAATCTTCTTTTCTACATTCCCTCTTTGTGATATATTCCCTCTTTGTGACATTATTTTTTTTTATTGTGAAATTTTTCATGTCTGGATGCCTTTACCTGTATTTCTTTTTGAATATCTTTGGGGCTGCCTTCTTTATGTTGATTAATTTGGCTTTCGCCTTTGCATAAATATTGCACCATATCAAATTTCTCTCTTTCCCATGTCCATATTTCTTTTTTAAACTTTTCAAAAAAATCTAGGTTTTGTTGTTTATATTTTTGCACTTCCTCAGATGCTTCTTTTTCCAAACAGATCAAAGTTTCTTGGTCTATATACTGTTTTTCACAAAGCTGTTGCATTAATAACCACACATTTTTATTTGAAGCTTCTGATAGTTTTTCTTGTGGAAGCATTTTTCTTTCCTCTAATTTCTCTCTTAATCTTTTTGTATATCTTGCGTCTGGAAATTCTGGGCTTTTTGCATAATAGTAACAATATATAATTGCTTTCTTATCCTCAGTAGTCCACTTTATCATCTTTATGGTTCTTCTTTGGCCTATAAGTTTTTATGGACTGCTACGTCCTTCTACAACAGGAGGGCCATCCTCCCCCTGGGCCTGGTCTGGCCCCACTGTAGGAATGTTTCCATATTTTGAGGATTCTACACTGTCATTTTTTTTAGTCCTGGCATCAGTGCACCTACCAAGATTGGGCACTTTTTTTTCCTGGGTCTTGTGCACCCAGCTATCTTTTTTTTAATTTTTGACCTACTTCTGTCCATGATATATGCTATATAAATACAGTCTACATAGGTTCATAGGTTCATAGGTGTGTACTAGGCTAATGGCCCTGGAGTCTTTACAAGCCTAGCCCATAGGATTACCCTGGCATAGATATATATCAGTGTCGTATTGCTGATATTTTGTGAAAAACAGGGTCCACCTCATGAAGGTACTCACCAAGACTTGAGGATGAATTTAGTTAAAGCAAAGTCTCCTTTGCTTGCTGACTTATCATCTCTTCATTCAGACCTATTTTTTAATTTCTCCAAGTCTTTTGGGTTTCTAATACCATGATGGGAATGGACCCCATTCCTAAGTCAAAGTACGATTAAAGTTCATGTAATCAGTATTGTTTAAATTTTTGGTATCAGCCAGTAGTGCTCTTCGCAGCACCCGCAATGTGTCCAGTGATGACTCCTTCTGCAGTTCATATGGAGTTACATGTATTGGTAGCATATCTAAATAAAATTCTAAATTCTTTTTTATAAGACCCGTTGCACCTACTACTATTGGAACTGTCTGAGTATCTTTCTTCCACATTGCTCTTGTTTCTGTTTGCAGATCTTGATATTTTATGACTTTATGTCTCTTTGTACACAAGACACTGGGTTTGGCAATTTCAATGGTCAATGCTACTCTTGTCTCCTTTTTCTGGACCACTATATCCAGTTTTCTAGCATCTATCTTTTGAACTGTTGGTAATGGATGATGCCATATGATGTAGACTTCTTCAGTTTCTATGATGCTTTGTGGTTCATGTTTCCAATGTTTTTCAGCCACTTCATTACTATAATGTTTGCACAATCCCCATTGCAACAGTCTTGCCCCATTATTATGCCTTTCAGTATACAGTCCTTCTGCCATTAGTATGTTGCAACCAGCAACGGGGTGTGCAACTGTTTCCAATTCGGTTTTACAAAACCTATATTTGTCTGTTTCTCCCACATGTTCAGTGGACTTTATAAACCAACATGTACGCAGCCCACTATCTTGGGTCGCCAATATTAACCTTTCCTCTCTTGGTCTGAATTTGCCTCTCCTTAACCATTCCTGTGTTCGTTCCTAATCAACATGAGGTTCTTCCAGATGTTTTCTATACTTGCAACTATATTTATGCTTTTTCCTCATTTCTTGCCTTCTCACCTGATCCTTCACCTTATATTCTTTCTTTTGTTTTTTGGCACATTCAATTTCTGCCTGATTTTTATGTACTTCTGGTTTGATTTCCATTCCTGCTAGACGCTGATAAGCTTCTACTAGATTAAGCAAAGAAGTCATCTTAGATTTATTCTCCTCATGTTTCAAAACTTTCACTATGTTTGGGTCTTGTGAGGTCAGCAGCTATGTGTGGAGTCCCACGATTGCAGATCTATACATATAATCAATTTCAAGGATGCCCATCCCTCCTTCAGAATGGGGAATATATAATCTTGGCATGCACTGATTTTTAAAAATCATTTGGTGAGCATGAAGCATCCATCTTGTTTTCCTATCTAATCTATCCAACATGTTTTGGGGCTAGTCAATCACCCCAAAACTGTAAGTCACATAGGACCTCCTATGTGACTTTAATGACGTATTATTAGTGTTTCTCAAATCTTATTTAGGGAAATATGAATAAATATAACTAATTAATTGATTAAGTAGTAAACGGATTAATTATTTAAGGACAAAGTGAGAACATTGAACCTAGTTACAGAACGTTATAGAAAATACATTAAGAATTGAGATATAAGTAGTAGGATTACTTTCAGAATTAAATGTGATACATCAGGGGAATGGTTACATAGGAAGTGTGAGACACTTTTAGGGGTTGCACTTTTATTTTACACTGATATAGGGACTGTTCATTTATCAAAACAGATTTAATGACTTTGTTTTAAAGATAACAGTATCAGCAATGACTCTGGCAGCTGGTACAGAAGGTTAAGGTTGTGAACTGTAATTCCCCTGGTACAAGTTTGAGTCCCTCAGTTCTCATTTGCTTACTGTGTGATGTTGAGTAAGTCACTTAACTAAAAACAAACACCACACCATGAAAAAAAGAAAAGAAAAACACTTCAGGAGCCACGATTTTGGATATCCATAATTTACTGATGTTTCTTGGTACCTCGGCTTAAAACACCTTCCAGGGAATCGTGGCTCCTGAAGTGTTTTTCTTTTTCTAAGTCACTTAACTAGCCATTAATTTAGGTAGCATTTTAGCTTAGTGCTCATTTTTCCTGGACCTCATGTCCATCTTACTGAGTTATTTTTCAGTGCTTGTCTAAAAATTAAATAATCAGATAGTTATCTGATACAGCTATAGCTCTGGTCTCTTGTACCATCTTTTCAGTGTGAATAAAAATGGATTTTCTCTAGTAGAACTATTTCAGACATTTCTATCCAAGTTAGGCCAGAGAATATAATACATTCCATGAGAATTATTTCTGAGCAAGGTAGTCCAGAAAAAATGTACTCTGTAAAACATTATGCTACAGCTGCATGTTGCAGATTTAAATAAGAGATTATAGCTTTGCTTTGTTATAGACAAATGGTATTGTGGAACATTGCTTGTGTAGGAGATGCAGTTAGAAACATAGACACTCTGCCATTGTATTTTGTCTTTGTTTTTAAGTTCTGTAATAAATGAAGCATTGTTTGTGTAAAGGGAAAACATGAGATCATGCGAAATTTGCTCAGAGTTATGAGAACATTCAGAAATGCAATTATCTGAGCTGAAACTAGATGATGATTGCATTATTTATTTATTTATTTATTTATTTATTTTGTCAGTTTAGAGCACATGGATCATGATTAGAAAGAATATTCCAGGAGGTGCCACTAAAGCTGGCTGGTGCTTTGTTTCATATATTTAGGTTATTCTTCATAGTCACCTTAGAATCTCAGTAGCTGCCAGTACTTTGCTTGAGCAGTAAAGTTTATTGTCATGACATGATTTGTCTCAGTAAACATTTTATGAGCCATGCAGTTATTGGACATTTTAGAGTATGGTACACTGAATAGCAGAAGGGTGGCCCAAACCAAAAGTACACATTATCAATGCATTCAATCAAGAGTAAAGATACTGTTAGTCACTGACACCCCACCAACACTTGTGCAAATAAGCAATATGGATTCCTCTCTTCCACAAAAGGCATTCTGTTCAACTGTTAAGTGAGTTAGCATACTGGGCAAAAGATTTTATTCATTTGCTAACTGGGTGAACCTACTAGACATAAATCCATTTTTAGGAGAAAGCGAGGAGCACTGTCTGATTAAGTGAGTTGCTCAAAGTCATATAATAGGCACATGGAAACTATAATAATCAAATCATGAACTGCAGGATAAAGTACACCAGCACCTCATAATCTGAATCTTCTCCACTAAACTGTCAGGCACTTCTGCCTTCATATCCAGGTGAAGAACATCTCAAAGTGATATTTTTATCACGTCTTAATTTCAACTAGTTGATTCATTCATTGGTCTGTTTATTTACTTATTTATTTTGAAGTTTTGCTTTCAGTTCTGGAAGAAGCAAGTCAGATGTGAGTATTAGCCTTCATAACATGCACATTTTGGCAGGAGACAAACCTGATGTCAGATGAGGGGTAATTTTGTGCTTTAAAACATTGAAAGTTTGGTTTCCATACATTCAGCATTCATTTTCCTCATTTCTTCCTTCAACGTCTACACAGTCCTCTCTTCCAGGCCTCAGGAATAATCACAGTATGGAGCAGAAGCTAAATGATGAATTCTATTTCCTGCATAAAGTTTGAAAATTCCACACTAGTGAAATAAGCTGATTGTAAGTTCAGTTCCATTATCCAGAATAATAATGACATTGAGCAGTTAAACATGTATCTTACCAGATTGATCAACTAAATTATAGATGGTCTCATCTTTAGCTTGGAGAAATTTAAATTAATGTATTTCTCAAATAAAATGTTAACATCACCTGTTTGTTTGTCTTCACATGTGCTCCTAATGGTTGACACCTATCGAGATCTGCCTATTAATGTTACCTGCAATCTGTGCATGCTATTACTGTTGTGCCAAAAAACAACTAAGCAAATGGGTTTTCTGTTAAAGAATCTTACAACAAAAGATGGACATTTTCTAAGTGAGGTGTTTAAAAATTATATAAGGCCAATTATTGAGTACAACATAACTTTTTGTTGTTTATTCAGCCTCACAGCTAAACAGTCTGGAATGAGTTCAAAGGAGATTCACTAAAAGAATAGTTCAGGACAGTCATCTGAACTATTTTTCTAGATGTAAGTACCTGAACTTATTTTCCATCAATTACAGGTATTTGCGGAGGAAATGTATTTAGGTATATAAAACAGTTTCCAAATTATGTTTATAGAAATGAATAATAATACAAGAGCTTTGAAACACAATATTTTGAAATTTGTCACTAAAATGAACATTTTTATATCTCTGTTAAGATGACTCATCTTTGGAACAATTTATCAGTTCACATAAGACTTGCTGATGGAGTGGATAGTTTTAAGTGAGGGTTGGATGCTTGGGCCGGAGATAGGGATTATGAATCTTTGTTACTGGAATCAGTACTCTTAGATGGATCTTGCGTTGAATTGTGGCATAATAATAATAATAATAATAATGATGATGATGATTATGATGACGATGAAGCTCCACTATCAGAATCTAGTATTTCTAGAATACAGGTTGTACTAAAATGTCAGCCTAGCTTTTATGTGTTTCCTTGAGAAGTAGATTAATTTGTAATCCATGTACCCATCACTTTAAATGAGCATCTATGATTTTTCAAGGAATGGGCTAGCAAAAATCACATGTTGTATGGGAACTGGCTTTTCATGCTATTTGACTGGGAATAAAGGTGCATCAGGAGGTGATTTACTATTTGCTTGCCAGTCATCACACATCTTCATGTTTTGCATCCTGATCTATGGCAGATGACCATAAATATTACCTGAGTAAGCCTTTCTTTCGGAATATTCCAGAGTGAGTTTGAGACAGCATTTTCAGTAGTACAGAACCAGCTCGCAGAAAAATTATGACTTTTTATCCTCATAATGCACACTTATGTCTGACATGTTAGGCTAGTCTGGGTTAGTGAGACATAAATATTGGTTCAATTATTACAGACAAAACACTCATATCATGTGAGTGGAATGTGCTACTCCTGCAAAGACTGCTGCAGTGTTAGTGAACATTTTTTTTAAAAAAGAATCTCCTTGCTTGAAGATATGTGCAGTAAAAATGCACTATAATTCACAACTTAAGAATTCAAAGTATTTTCAAATTAAAATGTCATTAAACATTTCAGATTGTCAAAAATGGGTTAACAGGCAGGTTTGAGCAAAGAAAACCAGTAAGATGGCATCTTCTGTAGTTTGTAAAATGCTCATCTAGATGGTTTTGTTTCTCATTCCTTGATAAAAGTCTTGATTCCCATTTGATATTGTATTTTCATCATTTTAAAATTAAAATGATTGCTACTGGAAGGAATTTAGTTATGAATCTTGCTTTCACAAATATTATTTTTCTTCCTTAACTTTTGGATGCATTTCTACTGAGCTAACAATTCATCAGCTATAGTTCTTCAATGTTTCTTTCAAAATTGCCTATAGTACAGCAAACAAAACCAAACAAGTTTCATGGAAACTTATTAGAGTGCAGAGAAGTCTGGATTCAAAGATTTGAGTCATATTTCACTGCAGGCAGACTTGATGAAAGGTCAGAGAAGTTCTGATGTGCAATCTTCCTTAATGTCACAGATGAGAAAACAGTTAATGTACTTAATGTTTTAACCTTAAGAAGGAAGAGAGAGATAACATTTCTGCCTTGAAAAACAAAATTTACACTTACTGCAAACCAAAAAAGAATCTACCATATGCAAGGTTTTTATTTTTCTCTGGAAATCAAGGGATTTGTTGAGGTGATAGATGTTTATGTTGACTGTATTGAAACACAAAGCTGATGCCTATGAGTTTAGTGACTTACATGAAAGACTGACAAATGAATGTGTGTGGAATCAAAAATGATCAAGTTAAGGACAGACTATTAAGACATGCTAACTTGGCAGATGATAAATTATTAGATGGGCTGGATCACAAAAAGTCAGATTCAAACAACTTTGGCTGCTAAGTATACAAGCACTAAACTGTGACTGGTAATTAACACATTAAATACTGAAATTGACTGTAGGCATTTAAAAATTACAGTGAGTTTCTAAAATGAGAATGCCAAACTGCAATTAGAACTTAACACAGAACAATGACACTCACTGCAAGATTTTTAAAATGTGGGGCTATGCCCCTCTGTACCTCTGATGAAGGGATCTGCATTTCCATACCTCCTGCTATATGTATTTTATACCTCTGATTAAGGGGGAATTCCCCGAGACACCGCAACCTTGGACTTACTAAATATATTAGAAACTATTTTTGTGTCAACGTTTAGAGTGTTTAAGTTGTTGACAGTGAATTTATAAAAAGGTCCCTGCTAGATGCATGTACAAGTCACCTATCAAGAATACAGCTTAAAACCATTACTGAAAAAATAAAAATGTTTAAAATAAAGGCTATGAGTGAAACTGTTAGAAAAATAGAAATAGTAAAATAATAACAAAAATACTGGAAAATGCTTGGCATCCAAGATGGTGCCTGATAATAAATGACTAGGCAGATGCCACACTCATTGCAAGCAATGTGACTGCAGGTAGAGGAAAGCATGTTGCTGAGCTATTTACTGATCACATAGGTTATGGGGGTCTGTAATTATTTTGCAAAGATGTGTAAAATTTGAAATCAAGTGCTGCAAAAGCATTTGAGTGTATTATTGGCAAAGAAACAGAACAAAGCATAACGTTTTTTTTTTTTTTGGACTGATGAGGTGTGTATGGTGGATGCAGTACAATTATAAGCAGTACCAAAGAGACTTCTGGTCAGAAAACCTTATGACTGAAGGCAGCAAAGTTGCATTTAAGCTTCATACTGGTGCATAATGCAATATTGTGTCTGAATGTACATTTAAGGAGTCAGATTTGTCTACTAATGTGTACAAATCTGTCTACATTCTTTTGACATATCTGGGGCATAAATCATAGTCTATGGGTCAGAGTTGACGTAACTAGAAGTGCAGAAATACAAGTTGATTTTTCAAGAAATGTCCTTGACAAAACATTTAAAACAACTGTAGTAGGTCATAATACTTGTGAGACACATGGTATGATTGAAAGAATCCATGCTCTACAGTTACAGAATGATTCACTGCAGTAAAGTTAGTAGCAGAATTAAAGCCAGTGGTCAGAGGTATAAATTTGACAGTACTAAAGAGATACTTAGTATAACTGTAAAACAGCCAAAACAACAGCATGGACATTTGTAATGTGTCATGCAACAACTCCCATATTTGTGAAGGTCAACAAATTGTGAACAGAGCAGCTACGAGTGCTGCTATGGCTAGGAGATGCTGTAACATAAATAATGTTAAGAGTGCTTCAATAAAAGCTCAGAAACACAATTTCTGAAGTGTTCAATATTTACTCCAAGCTAACAATGAAGTCTTATGGAATGATTCCAGACTAAATTTATAAAAATGTCTCTGATAGGTGCATAAACAAGTAACCTTTCAAGCATATAGCTCAAAACTATTATCATGAATTATGATTTATTACAAACTTGTCTCTCTGTGAGCATAACTCTATCACCTTAGAAAAAGCCAAATGGCTACCCATAAAACAAAGATCTAACTTACTTCTAGGATCCCAACTCTTTAAACTTCTCCACCTCCACACATTTACTCCCATTGCAGCTAGACATCATGAAAAACCTACTCATACAACCTCAGACACTACACACAAGCCACACTCTCTCTCATTATCCCTAGAACCAAACTCCACAGCACTTCATATGCTCTCTCCTCTCAAGCACCTACCATTGACATTAATGAAATTGACACTTATTCTAAATTCAGAATACAACTCAAACAGCACGTCTTCATCCAAGCCAAATGCTCCTGATTCAACATAGGACATATCACCTAACCCATCTCCTTTACAAGTCTCTTCTCCTCCTCTCTCAAGTCTTACTGAAGACTGACCCACTTTAGAAACTAATGTATATATTGTACATTATGTTCTGCTTCATTGTACATTGCACTGTGCTTGTTCACTGGAATGCATGTTATTTCTAAGTAATTAGTCTGAACTACTCTGTTATTGCTAACATTTCTGTATTTTTTATTTGTGAAATGTCTTTTATTTCGCCCAGACTGAGCCTGAAATTGGTCAGTATTGATCTGTGCACCACCCCAGTAAACAAATATAAATAAATAAATATTCTGATTTGTTTATGTGCTTGGGCTGTCTGCCAGTGCAGTACCATATTAAGATTTCAACCTAAAGTAAAACCTTGTTATGCTTCCTTCAAGAAGAGTCCCAATTGCACTTAGTAGAACTGAGCAAGAAATTAAAGTATATGGAAGCTATGCAAGTTACTGTTAAGCAAACAGAAATGAATGACTGGGTAAATAGAATGATAACAGTTGTAAAGCATAAGACAGCCACAAACACTAAGGATAACAATAAAGCCCTTTTTGTCTATGCATGTAAAATCCACAATAATACCCGGTCATGCACCGAATTCATTATAAATGATGCTACCTGTACCAAGCCAGAATCGATAGTGAACATCTTGGTTAATAAATTCAGCTCTAATTTCATTCAAGCTACAATACTTTCAGTCCTCCAGTACCAGCACAGGCCAAATTCCTCCATCAAGACTATTAGCCAAATTTTAACCATTTTCTCTCTAAAAAACTCATTTGGAGCAAACAACATACATAACTGCTTACTTTTAAGTGTAAAATATCCACCTAATCAAATCTCTCCTAAACATTTTCATTCAAAGTCTGTCCACAGGATATGTACCTAAAAATGCAGCAACACCATAATTATCTCCTCCAAAAGGGTGGCCCCTCCAGACTTTCCAAGATGGCTGCACACTTCTCAATATATTAATTTTATCTCTCTCAGAGAGAAACATACTGCTATATAAGGGCCAGTAATTCTGCCTGATTTAGTAAAATTTTGTAACTGGCTAGTAAGTACATTACCTGGATCCCAGCAAAAAGGAAACTTAGAGACTCTAAAAGAAAAATCAACTAGAAAAGGTGAAGAGAAAACTGCAGCTGTTTGGCAAAAAGCAATTCAAGCTCCAGCTTTGGTACAAGAGATGGCTTCCAGTAATTTAGAGGAAAATAAGCCAAATGTGCCCAGAGCTGATTAAAATAAATGAAACACTGAAAGAATATATCAACTCAAATAACAAAAAGATGGAAAAATGGAAAAGGCTATTCATATGAACTGATAAAACTTCAAAAATCAGAGTTCAAAATGAAGAAATGGCTGGGTATGAAACTGCTTAAGCAGAGCTCTTTCAAAAAATAATAGAGTTATAGGACAGAGCACACAGAGAAAACCTGGGATTTTATTCTGCACCAGAGAAACTGGAAGGAACAGACTGTATTAATTTTATGAAAACCCAAATAAGTAAACAAACTGGTATTCCACAGCATGATTTGTTAATTGAAATGGCACATTATATGTATGTTTCAAGCCTGGCCATGAGTAAGCAGCCAAGACCAGTATTAGTAAAAATTAAATCATACCAGCAGAAAGAGTTCATCCTGACAGCACTGTGGCAGAAGGGCAAAGTATGAAAAACTGGAGATAGAACACGTTTTGTGGAAATGATTTTCCACTGTACACCAGGCAGAAGAGAAGCACATTTACCCCAGCAATCAAGGAATGTTGAGAGGCAGCTGTGAGATTCAAGTTATTGTATCCAGCTGTCTTCAAAATAATCTTCCTGGAGTATCAAAGTAATTTTTTGATGCAGAGCAGTCTAAGGCAGAAATACAAAAGTATATTCAAGAAAAAGTGAGCCATCAAACTGAAGGGGATTCTGCTTTTCATTCTTCTGATAATAAAGCCCATAGAGAGACTTTGCTAGTGAGACCATTTCTAATGTTCCAAAGGAAAATGGTTGAGTGCCAGAAAAAAATCTCAGGAGTTGACTAGAAGAAAAGTGAATACCTTGGACTTGAACCTGTATCTGATGTTGGGAGATGGGAGATGAACAAGAGGAAGACTAGCAATACTGAAATTAATAAATAAATGTTATACTATAAAGCATCAATCACATTTGTGAAATATGGCTTTATAAGAAAAAGTGGCTGACAGACACAAGATTTTTATTGACTTTGTTATACCTGTTATGGGACTGGCAGGCATACATCCTGCTTCATGTCATTAATTTTTGGAAGGACACCAAAAGGAAAAAAGAAAAGAAAAAAAGGAAAAGTAACTGTAAGTAAACCAATTTTCTTCTTAGCAATATTTGTAAAAACATTTCATGATATAAATTGCATGTTATATAGTAAATCATTTTCAGTGATTGTTATATGTCGTAAAGATACTAAAGATAAGAAATACTTTTTTCTTTTTTAGTTTTAAGAAATGTAGGCATTACAATGTACAAAGAGAATAAATGCTGGACAAAAGCACATTTAAGCCAATAGGCTATAATCTTGGGCTATTGGCTTAATCTAATGACAAGTATTTTGTGTAAACAAGAGGGTTTTAAAAATGAGATACCACAGTGTAATGAATAGCAGTAGCATAGCTAGGGAAGGGCGAGAGGGGCAACTGCCCCATGTGCAAAGTATTGGGGAGCTATCACCAGCTGATCCAGATATCTCTTTCTTTAATGCAATACCTGCTTTTAAAATTTGGCATTGTATTTGTGGTCATACCTGAACACTGTAGTGCTCTATGTGTGGTCTAAACTGTAGCAAGTACTTGCTATACTTTAAAAATTAGAAAAAAACTTTTTTAACTAAAACCTGAGCATCATAGCACTCTAAGCAGACAGGGTATAAATTGTAGCCACTGTTTGCTACATTTGCAGCAAGCAGTTTGTTACAATTTATAAAAAGTTTTTTTTAAATAAAACATGAGGGCCGTAGTGCTCTGTGCAGGCAACCTGCCAAACATTAGTGGGTGTATGTAACAAGCTTGGAACATTCATTTAAAAAAGCTGTCATATATAATAGGTGAAAATAACTTTTTATTGTAATGTCTGCACTAAACATTATTTTTGAATGTGAATGGCATCACAGGTACAGACAAAAAGGTAAGAGTATTGAATTATATTAAGAAATACAGAGTGCAAAGAGCAATGCTGCAGGAGACACATTTGGAAAGAAGTGAACATATGAATCTGATAAAGGATTTCATGATGGATATTCAGCAGACTATCAGGGGCAAGGAAAAGGAATGAACTTATATGCATTTCTAGAAGAATTCCAATAGTGATAGAAGAAGAAAAAGATAGTAATGCTAGATTTGTGGTAGTAAGGGGCTACTGGCAAGGGAGGAGGATTAGGTTGGCATATATTTATATCCCACCTAAAACTGCTTTTATGAAGCTTAAGAAAAGTTTGGGAGAAATAATCAGTTTTCAGCTAGACTAGAGACTAGAACTTGATTTGCAAAAGTGAGGCTGAATCTGGGGGACCTAGAAGGGAAAATATAACAAAAGAGGGTAGATTTCTGAAGGAATTTATGAAAATATTTTGTATGGAAGAAGTGAATATACTAGTAGGAAATCAAAGAAAATTTACATATTATTCCAACAGGTACAATAACTGGGGTAGACTACGTAGAAATTATATTTCACAGGAACATGTACATTTAATTGGAAGCTTTGATAGACCTCCAATAACTATTTTAGATCATTCGCCAGTAACAACTAAGATAAAAATGCAGGGTAATGAAGTTAAATGAGACACTGGTGCCTCCCTCCCCCACCTACCTGTTACATAATAAGAGTGGAATTTAAGGAATGTTATCTGAGAGTTATTAGGGAAGATAGAAATTTCCTCAGAAGTTATAACTAGTGAGTGGTATAAAATGAAAGTGGAGTTTAAAAATGGAGTAGAAATAAATATGGTTAAAAAGTAACAAGATTTATTTAGAGGGAATGACAAAGGTTAAAGTTTTGCAGAATAAGGGGAATCTCACAGAACAAGAACAGATGCAAAAGTTGACTGCTAAAGAGAAAATAATGGACTATCTGGATAATATGTATACATTTAGAAAGATTGCTGTTAAGCAACTGTTTTATGATAATAACTCCAGAGCAAAAAAAATTTTTGGGCACAATGACTAAGACAACAGAAAATAAATTGGGGTGTTGCCAAACTTAGGGAACCTATGACAAGAAACATAATCAGTGATCCTGTATAGGTGTTAGAGATATTTTGGAAATTTTATGAAAATTTGTATAAGCAGAGGAATGTGGAAATCAAGAAAAAGCATAAATATGTATAGAAGACTTCAGTATGTCAATGATAAAAATAGATGAGGCTCAACAATTAACAGTTAAGATATGAGAAATGAGGTAAAAATGGTGGCATATTATCAATCTGCAGGTGGCATATTATCAAGCTGCAAGAAAGTCTCCAGGAAGAGATGGTATTCCTGTGGATGTTTGGAAGTTTGGATGCTAGGAGGGAAGAAAGTGATAAATATCTGGAAGGTTTTAACAGTATTTTAAAAGGGAGGGAAGGACCAACATCCTGGAAGAAAGCTGTGATGGCTGTAATACCTATAGATGGTAAAGACTCATCAGACCCAGCTTCATACATGCCCATTTCAATATTAAACCTTGATTATAAAGTGTTTATGTCTATAGTAGCAAAAAGAATGGCAAATGTGTTGATGATTGATAGACATGGAACAGTGTGGTTTTGTGGAGGGGAGGTAAACATTTAACACTAATAGAACAATAATGATACATAGGGAAGCATAGCAGAATGTAAGAAAATACCACTGTTGATGGTGGGTCTTGATGCAGAGAAAGCATTCTACAGAGTAAAATGGGATTTTATGATCAGCACAAAGGAAGCATTTGCATTCCCTGATGCAATAATAAGGTTATTGAGGAGGATATATCAGGGATCATAGGCAAAAATTAAAGTAGAATGGGTTTGTCTCTGATAAGTTGTGTCTGATCAGATGAACCAGACAGGGTTGTCCTCTTTCCCCTATATTATTTACATTATATGAGAGCCACTGGTAAAGAAAATAAGGGATTCAGAAATTGAAGGATATAATTGTTATGGTAATTGTGATAAAACCAGAAAAGGATATCTCAGTGTTCTGGAACATTCTAAGACACTTTCAAGTCTTTTCAGGATATAAAATTAATGAAGACAAAACAAAGGCTATGGCTGTAAACTAGCTTCCCATATGACCTGTTTCAGCAATACCAATATTTATGAGGACATGATAAAATGAAGTACTTATGAGTATGAGTTAAAATGTTTCTTTTATTGCAGTTAAGGATATGTGGGAAGAGACTAAGCAAACGATAATATAAAAACTGAGGAACTGGAAGCTCTTGTTTATAGATGTGTATATCAAGATACACACAGAGAAAATATTTTAGTGCCTTTAGTTTTATATAAAGGTCATGCATACTTTTGTCAACCAGTGGAGAAGCTTTGGACAGTAATTAAGAGTTGAAGATTTTATCTGGGAGGAGTAAAGGGCAAGGGCCATGTGGGATAAGCTGATGCTTCTAGTAAAACAAGGTGGTTTAGGATTACCTGATTTGAAGGGATATTTTAGAGCTACATGGTTAAGGATCATATACATAACACAAGCAGAAATCTGTAATTCAAAGTTGAAAGGGATGATGATGAAGCATGGGGGGGGTGCAAGAAATAAGGCAAGAGTGGGGTTTTGGATGCAGATCCTTAAGGAGAATAATAAGAGCCATACAGAATCTTATATTCATAAAGTAGCAGAAAGTATTCTAAGAAGTAAGCCAACACTTGAATGGAGAAAGGAGATTCTGATGATAGGGATGACTGCAGTTAGGTTTACATTGCATATGCAAGAGGGGGCTGGAATTTACTGGAAAAAACTAGCAAAGGAACCAAGGTACTGGGAGCAAATAAACAGAGAGTAAAATGTAATAGAATGGGAAGAGGCCAAGAAGACATTTGGACTGCAGACTAGAGACTGCCTTCCTTATCAAGGATTAATATCAGAGTATAGGCAAAAAGAAAATAACAGGGAAGTGCTAAATGAAAGACTTCCTCAGGTAGAATTTTTAGTTGAATTTAGAACAGAAGCTGCAGTTAAAAAAGGATAATCAGTAGGACATATAAAATAACTATAGAAATACACCAGGGGGTTAGAAAAGATTGGGAAGAGAAACTGGATAAGCAATTCACAAGAAAACAATATAAGGGCATATGTATGGCTCCTAATTTCCAAATATGTAACAAAGTCTAGAAGATTTAGGAATTTTTGCTCTGAAATGTTTGCATAGGTATTTTTATATCTCAAGCAGACTCCAAAGAATTTTTCCTCAGATGGCAAATGTTGAAAGTGTGATGGTGAAGAAACAAGTTGCATACATTTTGGGAGTGTAATGAGTTGGCAGATTTTAAAAATTCCCTGCAGAGTACTCTGTCAGAAATATTAGGTGAGCCAATGGGTCTAACTAAGGAAGTTATTTTTTGAGCTGGTTTACAGGATCTGAACTGCTCAGATGTAGTAAGACCTTATTAAAATTAATTCTGGTGATTGACAAAAAAAGCAATTACTAGAAAATGGCAATCAAAGTCTAAACGAATTGTATTTGAAGAGTGAATACTGTAACAGAGATAAAAGAACTGGAAGTGGGATCTTTAGGAGAAGGTAGGAGAAGATTACAAAGAAAAAAAATGGAGATTGTGGAAAGAATGCATATAGAATACTGTTTTGAAGGAGAAGTGAGGTTTAATGGAAGGCAATAATTGATCAATGTTAGATTGATGATAACTGTATAAAAGAATTTATGGGATATATGAACATGTTATCTTAACTTGTTTTCTTTTCTATAAATGCATGTTTGCTTATGTCTAAAGTGTTAAATCAATAAAAGTGTCCATGTCCCAGGTAATTATAGGCCCTTTTGTTTCACTAGCTTTAACTGTAAAGTCATGGACCATATCATTCTTGAACTAATCATTAAGGATAAAAAAAGTCTGCAGACTCTCTAGGTTATTTGCAATGCAACTTTGCCAATGATAGCGCATACTTTCTTAACCTTGTTAGCTTTTTCAAAGAAGTCTTCAAAACCCTAGATAACAGACTTCTCATCATCACTGCTTATCTGAACTTATTCAAAGCACTTTATAGCATTTCCCACTCTGGCAACATAAATAACATATCACAACTAAGCATCAATGCATTTGTAGTTCACTGGTTTGTAAACTGCATATAAAACACAGTGCATCTACTCTGAATAAATGGTACCTGTACCTTTAAGAAACTTTCCAGTGAGCTAGCACATGCATATACGTACTGAGCACATGCAAGAAAGATACCCATTTTGAGTGAGCAGCCAGAGTGAGAGCATGCAAGTATGTAGTCACTTAGTTTATTTAAGTTTAATGTTCCTGCCATCCATCCTGATGTATTTGCATACAATAAACTACTTAAACAAACACCCAAGCCTCAACGTCTTCTAAATGCACATAAGAAGAGTGACATGGTGTCAGAATGGGATCCAGAGTTACAGCCATGAGGCAACCGGTTAGAGTTGGAGGAATATATAGCAGTGGATCATCCCTACTGCTCAAATGACTTGCAAAACAGGTCAGAAACAAATTCTAGGTATTAAAACTCACTTAAATGATTTCTTTCATAACAAATATAAACTGAAGCACTCAGAACGCTCAAAACAAATTTCTTATTAAATGAAATATTCGAAACTGTGACATATTGATAAAAATATTCAAAATAATTATGAAAACATTTGAAACAATATCCGAATTGCATTAAATGTTTAAAAGGGAAGCGGGCGAATCTTTTCACTATATGCTACATTTTCATATTAACTAAAGCTATTCAAAGTATCTGAAGTGTGCAAAGTGTTTGCAAGTGTGTGTAGTATTACAGTGCAATTATTTTGCAAAGTACAGTCATTTCAAAGAATATTTCGCAGACTACAGTTATTTCAAAGCATATTTCTCAAGAGTACAGTATTTTAAAGAGTTTATTGTGCATCTGAATAGTATTACAAGTACTTGGTGTGTGTCAATGCTTGTACATAATTATAAGGGTATTGTGTTTTACTATAGTCTGTGGGCATGCCAGAAGGATTTCACAGACCCACACCACTTGTGTTTGATAACAATATTGTTTGAGCAGGAATATATTTTCATACAGGCTGCATTTTCTGACAAAGATGCACATACAAAGGCAATGATTCTGCTTAATTTAGCTGGTTTAGAGGCCACTGAAAGAGATCGTTCATTTGTGTATGCACCTGCTGTGTTTGCAGGGGAGGGGGAAGACCACCATATTGTGGTATAGGCTAAAACAAGGGAAGACCCTGAGTGCTTAAAACATAAATTTATAGAAATGTGCAACCCCCAAATTAATGTTACAATGAAAAGGCACTTATTTTACATAAGAGATCAAAAGCCTGGTCACACTTTTGCAGTATATATAACTGACTTGAGAAATAAAACTAAAATGTGCAGATTTGGTGATTTGAAAGATGAGTTGATAAAGGACAGGCTTGTGTGTGATATTACTAATGACACAGTGAGAAAGATTTTGTTTCAAGACAGTTATTTGATATTAAATAAGGCTATTGAGATTTGTCAGATATAAAAGCTTACAGAAAAGCACACAAGTATGTTTACGAATGAGAATAGCAGTGGAAGGCACAGTGACAAAGCTCATGTAGATAGTATGTAGCACATGGTTAAAAGAAACAGGTCCAAGCATATGGCAGCTACTGTAGGTCCTGTAACAGGTACTGGGAAACTCCGAGTCTTTCTAGCAAATTCCAGGACATGCTCAGTAAAGCATAGGGTGAGTCAGCAAATTCAAAACATGTTTTAACACCTAGCTTCACAGTCAAACTGTCATAATTGTGGTGAAAATCACAAAATCATGAACACAAAAGAGGAAAGTGCGTAGCTTTTGGTCAGCAGGGTCATTCTTGCAATAAGTGGAATAATTTCAAAAGGTTTTGTAAATCAAACAAGGCATGTTCTTTTATTAAAAGAGGGCATTCCCAGAGGCAAGTTGATCAAATAGAAAGCTGTGACCCTTCTTTTTATATTGATAGTGTGTTTGTGCTTGGTGAAACAGTCATTGCAGTAGAGTTGTGGGCAAGTAATGAGATCTTTCTACTGTTTGTATTAATGGGAGTCCCATAGAGCTCAAAGTAGATACTGGCTCAAAATGCAATGTTATGTCATTAGAAACATTTGCTAGAGTAAAAGCTGCAGTATAACTTGATTTGACAAAGTTTGCAAAGCTTGTTGCTTATGGTGGTGAAACAGACTCAAACCGAAGGCTCAGTAGTGCTTTCATGTACTCTGCTGGGAACAGCTACAACTTGCAATTTTTTATAGTTGAGACACGTGCAGTCATTATTAGGTCTTACAGACAGTCTGAAAATGGGACTGCTTTCACTTAATAAAGAGATCCACCATGTAAGCCTGCATGACAACAGCTCAAATTTTGCCCAAACTATTTTTTCTGAGTATGCTGATATTTTTGCAAACAAACTAAGCAAATTACCAGTTGTGTACTCTATGAAGTTAGACCCAGAGGTCAGCCCAGTTATCAGGCCAGCAAGGAAAGTTCCAGTAGCTATGCAAAGCAGAGTCAAAGCCGAGTTAGACAAAATGGTGCAGTTAGGAGTAATTTGTCCAGTAGAAGAACCTACTGAATGGGTATCCTCCATGGTAGTAGCTCATAAGAAAAGCTCAGATGATATCAGAATATGTATTGATCCAAGAGATCTAAACAAAGCATTGAAAAGGCCTTGTTATCCAATGTGCACAGTCAAAGAGGTTGCTGCCCTCATGCCAAATGCCACTCTTTTTTTGTCTTAGATGCAAAGTGTTCATTTTAGCAAATTTTGCTTGAATGAAAATCTTCATTACTAACCATATTCGGTACACATTTGGGAGATACAGTTTCAGAGAATCCCATTTGGAATAAATTCTGCCAGTGAAGTCTTTCAGCATGCAGTTAAGCAAATTTTTTTTCTGGCTATCCCTGTGCTATCATAATAGATGATGTTCTATTAGGAGGCAATGGTGAAGTCGAACATGACAGAAAACTCAAGAAAGTTCTGGAAAGAGGATGTGAAGTGAATCTTAAGCTGAATCCTCAGAAGAGCAACTTCAGCCTACGTGAAGTTACTTATGTTGGTCACTTGTTTACCATTTCAGGCTTATGACCAGATCCTTCAAAGCAGGCAGCAATTCTTGAGATGCCAGCTCCAGACAATGTCCAAGCCCTACAACATTTTCTTGGCATGATCCACTATCTAGACAAATTTATTTGAGATTTAAGCCAATTTTCAGCAACATTACAAGAGCTGGCATGTAAAGATGTAATTTGGTCATGACCAGAACAAAACCAGAGTATTTGATGTCCTGAAACAGAAAATTGCTAGTCCACCAACTCTCAGCTACTATGATGTTCAAAAACCAGTTACTCTTTCTTGTGATGCTTCTAAATTTGGTCTAGGTACATTCATTCTTCAAGAGGGTAGACCAGTAAGTACTGAGCATGTGCAAGCAAGAGTGCCATTTTGAGTGACCAGCCAGAGAGAGAGAGCATGAAAGTATGTAGTCAGTCAGTGAGATAGTTCATGTACGTTTAATGTTCCCGCCATCTATCCTGATGTATTTGTATACAATAAACTACATAAATGAACACCCACGCCTCAATGTCTTCTATAGGAAGAGTAACAGTACCCTTTCCAGAAAGTAAAATGTAACTAGTGACACCCCTTACTGTTCTTTTCTAGGCCCCTCCTGTCTGGAATTTCTTTCTCTAAATTACAGGCAAATGCTGCAACATTTGGTTAACTAAATTTACATAGCATTGTGATGTATTAACTATTATAAAATTCCCTCAAATTCAGTAAAAACTTCAAGACACTGATCACAGTTTCACCTTAAACTTAAAACAATGTAGTATAGTTACCTTTGTTAGAAACTACTGCTCCTGCACAGTCTGACATAAACGGAATTCACCTCAAGACTGACACTATGATTCATGATTTAAAGAGCATACACAGAAAATATACAGTCATTAAATTAGCATATTCCCAATACTAAAAAGAAAATATACACTGGAATAAAATAAAACAGGTTTATTCAATATATCACTCAATAATGAGGAACAGAGTAACTGCTTTCATCTCACAAATTAAATGAAACTTCATCAGACTAGTTCTAGTCATAAAACAGTGCTTAAATAGCCTAATTTGGTCACATATGCTAAATTCAAAATGAATCATTCATAAAATTGCTTTAAATATAACACAGAAAACATCAAGCCTTCTAATAAATGAATGAATATATATGCACATAAAATTAATGTTTTTAAGGCTTTTTTAAACAGCATTAAAATCATTTAAACCAGGAAATGAAGCATTTAACAAAACATACCAACAATATTCTGTGTAATCAAATTCATTGACCAAGTTCTCCCTTATTACATTTAATTAAAGAACAATTCAAGGGGACTAACCAAGTCTACCAAAGCAAATTTGAGGTAAAAAATGCTTCCCAGGCCAAGGATAATCAGAAGACAATCTTCAGCTATGTCCACAACCTCAAAGGCAATTGTAAATGCAGCCATCTATACTGAACCAGAAGATGCAGCAGATCCACTGGCTGACAGATTAAGCTCAATTCTACCACCTCTACACTTGGACACTCATCAGGAAATACCCTCAACCACAACTCCCCTAATTACCACTGGGGAACAGGGTAAAATTTAAAGTTGTACTACACTATTCAGGTAGTCGGTACCTTTACTTAGTGAAAACAAGGAGTCAGTTCAGCTGTTACAACATTTTTTACTCTGCATACGAAGTAGACATCGAGTTTAACAATGAAAGATATACGCAAATAACAAAGCTGTACTTCATCTTACAGCATCAGATCTGTTAGGATAGGAAAATCAAAGTCTCTGATACAAAAGAAAAAGTTCCAGTCTTTATACTGTCTTTCCTGCCTGCATCAGTAGTTTAGAGAACTTTCCAGAATAATAAGTCTTTCTTTTGAAGCTGGTCTGCTGATAGTTTGTTTTCCATATTTCACACATTCTGTTCCTGAAGGATAACTCCTCGGCCTTGCTGTTATCTTGCACATTCTATTGACGAGACACAGCTGGATACAAGAGTTCATCTTGACCTGCTTGTAGATAGAGAATTTCACAAACTGCATAGTTTATAAAAGATAAAATATTTTACTTTTGACTCCTAATAACAATGAATGCCAAGCTATATGTTTTTGCCAAGTGCACTCTACAAACTGAAATGCAGAATATTTATTTTACATTTTCAGAATAAAATCCACTGAAATCAATTTTTAACCTGCTTATTACTCTCACAATTCCCTCTTTTCAATTTAAAATCGGAAAATGACTGTCCATTTTCAACTTCAGTGGCACACATTGAAACCTTTTCCAATTTACCTGGGTTAACCATCATAATCTGTTGGATTCTATATGTTTTCCACAAATGGCAACTTAGATAGCAATTCCAGATAGTTAATATGACTATAATACCTAACACTGCCAATAAAGGATGTATCAACCAACTTAACAGTTTTTTTTCCTGATTTTGACCAACCAGTAAAGATATCCCACCAATTGTGAGCAGTATCTTTTTTGGTCTTTTCAGCCAAGCTAAGTAATTTATTTTTGGCAGTGATGCATAATGCTTCATAATACAGTATACTTTTATTTTTTTTCCCAAGTACTCTCTGAAAATCTTAGTATTGTTTATTATAGTTTTTAAATTATCCATAGATATAGATATATTGGAAAGCTGTATTAAGTCATAATTCCAATTCTTGGATGTATTTACTTCTATGGTTTCGGTAAACACATAGCTCTGATTATTCCATTTAAGGAAATCAATATGTGATAAACATCCTACAAAAAGTAATTTTATATTATGACTTACATCTTGATCTGTAACCAGACAAATATGCTGAGGAGCCACTTCTATAAACATTTAAAAAGAAGAAGGCTTAATGGTCCATTTGCATAAATTAACAGAATGCTGCAATAAGCATGGTTCATAGACAGGCGAATGCTGTCCACAAATTAATCCATTTTGAGTCTGTGTACAAATACTCAGTTTTATGTGTTTTTTCCCTCATATCTATATGATTACCTTCAAATTGTGGCAACCAATACTCATACCCTTCTGTTACGAGAAATATCATAGGTAATACCATAAACTGATACATAACAGTGGTATCAGTAACATTATAATGTGAGAATTGCCCTGTACAATACTGTGGAGTACAATATGTTACTTCAGTAAATAGTTTAATCCAATCTGTATCAGGTATCCTTTTGTTAAACAGTTGTTGCCAAACATTTTCATTTTGTAACATTAGTTCAATTTGTACATTATCGTTTTGAATTTCCGCATACAAAGATTGCATAATGCATTTTGTCCAGTTTACAAAAATTGTCATGTTACCATCAAATTTCAACTGACGTAGCTGCATAGCATCATAATTGTCTAGAAATTACTGCTGATAATTTATATTGTGCAAATGTGTTTTCCATATCTCTGGATTCCAAGATGCTTGTAAATGTACAATCTGAGAGATATTTTCCCCACTGCTTTTAAGCGATTAGTTAGAATTTTAATATCAGCTGCATTAACAGCCCCCAAAAGTTCCAGCAAAATATCATACCATGCCCTTTTATATCAGCACTTGCCTGTATTTGGGAATGCGATGTTAAAATGTACCACAACTTTTTAATACTGTCTACCTACCTTTTTACAGGTAGAAGGGATTTTAACCAAGTGGTCTATATGAACAGAGGTAGGTTTACCTGTTAATATTGATAGAACATATGCCCAATGTATGCTGCCTGCAATGACTGTGGTACTAACAGTCAATTTGGATGGAATACCAAGGTCCATCTGCTGGAGTTAACCTTAGTAACTGTGGCTTTTTCAATTGAGCATTAACCTGCAAACATATTAAGCATTCGGCATGCACTAAATCGCAGATTTTCTTTAACTGTAGATGCCAGTACTTGTTCTTTACAATGGGCCATAACTTTTGTGCACCCAAATGTCCCAATACCTGATGATTAAATTTCACTAACTGTCGTGCCTGTTGGTATGGTATATAAGGAAGACTAGAACCATCTTCAAAACATTTTGCATAACATTGCCCTGAATTTTCTCCTACAAGGCTACATTTTTTAACTCTTTCTGCAGTCCAAACTTAGTTTGGATCTGCAGCAAATTATGCTGCAAATTCTGAGCTGAAAATGTCTGTATGGCATGTACTGCAGTGGTTTTCCCTGGTAGATCAGAAAGTGTTCTGTAGGATACAATTGCATTCCTTCTTTGGCTGCTTTTTTGCCATTTGATCAGCATAGTTATTTAACTGAAAAGTTTAATTTGTAGTTTTTTGATGAGCGTTTACCTTTAAGATACTGTAGCAACCCACAAGGGACTGACTATGAACCAAATTCCAAATAGTCTGTAACACAGAAGCACGCTTGAGTGGTTTGCCCATATTATCAACAAACCCTCTCCTTGCCCATGTAGACATATGCAGCTGCAGAGAATTAACTACGTATGCACTGGCTGAAAAAAATTTCCTTCATATCTCATGAAGTTAGATAAGTAATACTTATCTCCTGCCTTTATTGTAACTTGCTTGACACTAAATAATGCCAACCATTTTGCAAACACTGCTTGACTAACATCATCAATCAGTTTATTTAACTGAGTCTCATTTACCAAAGCCTGTATGGCATAATGTGGTGTCTGTATTATAATGTCTTTGGAAAAAATTGTTAAGTATTCAGTTTGTTTTAAACCTCGGTAAATGGCCAAAAGTTGTTGAATGCAATGGTGATACCCCCTCTCAACGTGTCATCTTTCTACTGAAGAATATAAAGCCTTTTCCATTCTAGCATTAGAGCCCTGAGGTCACTTCTGTAAAAGCTCAACAGAGAGTGTGTTGGGTCCAGCTGCTGCCTGTAAAACAAAGGGACGTGTTAAACTTAGAGCTACTAGTTCTGTAGCCTTGGCAAATGCTGCCTTTAAATCACAAAAAGCCGTATTTTCCTTTGGTCTTTATTCCAGAAAGGGTAATCCTTCTGGCTAGAAAGCATGTCATGACGTGAATTATACCTTTTCACTTTTAACCTTAAACCCTGCCTCCTGCAGTGTTTGAAGGACCTGTATCACTTTAGCTAAATGCTGTTCTTTTGTTTCAGACACAGTTAGTATAAAATGGAAAGCATATTCTTCCCCCTGTATTTGTCAGTATTCTGTTCTGCTGACTTTAAAGCTCTTCTGCACTTCTGAAAAAGTGTTTGCATATGTTATATGAACTTTTTGAACTCATTCTATGTCTTAGAAGTTTATTAAATCTTTTTGTAAGTTCATAGGTTCATAGGTTCATACTAGGCTATCTGCCCTAGGGCATTTATAAGCCTAGCCAGAGTGTGTGTGGCTTTCACCACCCCTTAGGATGAGAATACTATACCCATTAGTTTGCTGTGCCTCTGTCCAGCAGTGACACAGAGATGATTCCCGGGGTAAACCTACGATCTCCCATCCACTCGTCAATATTTCTCTCGAACAGAGTCAGTGAGGGGCTCTGCCTCACATGGACTGGGATTCTGTTCCATAGTGTAGGGAGTCTCTGGGTGATGAATCTGTCCCTCTAGCACGTCCTATTTATATCCGTGTTGAGGTTTAAGTCTCTTGCTCTCGTGGCTCTGGTGGATTTGGATTTTTAGAGGTGGAGCATGTCCATTAATTCCGGGTTGGACATGGCCTTGTATGTCAGGCACAGATCACCTCTGAGCAGATGGTATGCGACTGAATAGAGCTGGAGTTTCTTCAGTCGGGCATCGTATGACATATGTTTGAGCCACTTTATCCTTTTGGTGAGGAACTTTTGGGGTCTTTCCAACTGCTGCAGGTGTCGGGTAAGGTACATTCTGAATGGGGCGTTGTACTCAATCATTGGTCTGATAAGTGAAGAGTACAGGGGTACAATGACCTCTTCTGATCTGGATGTGAATCCCTTCATGATCAGGTGGGCAATGTAGAAGGTCTTCCTAACCACTTTGGCAATGTGAATGTCAAAAGAGAGGTCACTGTCAACTTGGGTCCCCAGGTCCCTGATAACTTCTTCCGTGTTTAATGGATTACCACCTATGTGGTAATTAGGGGTTACCTTGTTTTTCCCAAAGGGTATGACTATACATTTTTTGGCATTTAGCTTAAGGCCATGGCTCTGGCACCAGTTATCCATTTCTATGAGACCTCTCTGGAGGATGTCTGTGTCTGATGGAGTGTCAATTATGGTGCCCAGTTTGCAGTCATCTGCAAATTTTGTCAGCCACAATCCCCCTATGTTTGCCTGCACTTCAGAAAAATAAATGCCGAACAAGAGGGGCCCAGGACTGAGCCCTGTGGGACACCGCTCGTGACCGGCTTAGAGTCTGACATGGCACCAGCAACTCTAACCCTGTGTGTTCTGTCCTTGAGCCAGTTTGCAACCCATCTTGTGACATATGGGTTTACATCTAAGCTGGTAAGCTTTTCTATGATGCCCGAGTGGGGTATTGTGTCAACGCTTTTGCTAGGTCAAGGTAGGCTGTGTGAACTGCCTTACCCTCATCAATGGCCTTAGTGACTGTTTCAAAAAGTCGACCAAGTTCAAGAGGCAGGATCTGCCCTTGACAAAGCCAAATTGGGTAGGATCCAGTGTCTGTAGGTCCCCAATGTCTTTATTTATGAGTTCCATTATGATCCTCTCCATAGCTTTGCAGACAAGGCTCGTCAAGCTTATGGGGCGGTAATTTCCAGGGTCCGTAGAAGCACCGCCTTTGTGGAGTGGGACCACAGTTGCCGTCGCCATTCTTTGGCACGTATCCTGTAGTAAGGCTAAGATTAAACAGCAGCCTTATGTGTGGGTTTAGTTCCTCATTGAGTTCGTGTAGCACACAGCCGGGGACACCGTCCGGTCCCATTGATGCTGTGTTTTTTGCTTTAGAGAGAGCAGCTCTCACCTGGGCATCTGAGATGTTTGGGAGGCTAGACTCTGGTGGGATAGATATTTCTCCTTTTGGGGGGGAGGGAGGGGAGAAATTTGCACTGAACCTGTCTGCCAGTATGTTGGCAATGTCTGTGGGTTCAGTGATTTTTTTATCATTTTGGACTAATTCTGAGCATATCTGGGAGTTTCCACCCAGGTTTCTAACATAGCTAAAGAAGGCCTTATGATTGTCTTTTGTGTCATTGATCAGAGATGCCTTCCCTTTTAGGGATTTTGCTCTGTCATGTAGTAGCTTTCTCCTCTTGTTGTAGAGTTTGTTTATGGCTGGGGTCCACCAGACCGGGCGCCTGCCTTTGGTGGAAAGGGTCTTGATTTTATTAGGGATTGCTTGATCCATACATTCCTGGAGGTGCTTGTAGAAGGCATTTGTAAGGGTTTCAGCAGCGTGGGTTGTGGTTTCCACTGGCTCGGGGGCCTTGAAGGATACCACTCCAGTCTTAAGAAGTGTGAAGTTTGCTTTTGAGAAGTTCTTCACTGTGGTCTTTTGCTGGGGTGGGGGCGGGATGTGGATCTCCAGTGAGATTAATTTATGGTCTGATCTCACCAATGAGGGATATACTTCGGTGTGGAGCATTTTGTCCCCATGTTTGTGATGATCAGGTC
The DNA here is from genome assembly GCF_019279795.1 of Protopterus annectens. Taxonomy (NCBI): domain Eukaryota; kingdom Metazoa; phylum Chordata; order Ceratodontiformes; family Protopteridae; genus Protopterus; species Protopterus annectens. Next base: position 807,666,311 of record NC_056726.1, read on the forward strand.
TAGTATATTTTCTCCTCTTGTGGGAATGGTGACTAGTTGTTCCATAGCATTTGAGTTTATGAACTCCAGGAACCTTTGGGCTAGGGTGTTGGGGCTTGAGTAATGTTCCCAGTCTATGTTTGGGTAGTTGAAGTCACCCAATATGATGGTGTTTGGAGAGACATTCATACTCTCCAGTGTCTTCAGGAAGGCTGTGTGGGTTTCCTGAGTTTGAGAAGGTGGTCTGTAGCATGTTACAAACTGTAGGGCAGTTTTACCTATGGTTAATTGCACCTGGATGGTCTCCGATGCTTCGTGCGTTGCCACTAACCTGGAGGTGTGGGTATCCTTTCAAGAATATGGATACTCCCCCTCCTTTTGTGGTTCGGTCCGGATTTTGGGGCCAGAACGCATGATATGAGGTATAACCTGATAGTGCTGGGGTGCTCTCAGGAGCCTTGAACCAGGTTTCAGTCACAGCACAGACATCGATGTTCTCCATACTGAGGAGGGCTTCGAGGGCGTGCATCTTGAGGTTTAGACTTCTGGCATTGAGCAGTATTACCCTTAGTTTTTCTCCATTTTTGTTTTCTAGGGCGGTAGGTTTATCATTTGAGCCTTGCCTAAAAAGGCACTATGGGGCTGGCAAGAGCCTTTGCCAATATCCGAAGCCCAGGGTGACAGGTGCAAGCCATCCCTTGCGAGCAGCGTGGCTTGTCAAGCATGTCATCCCAGGCAGACAGACATTGGATCCCCTTAGAATGACACCAGTAATTAAGCCAATTATTAAAGCTGATCATTTCGTCTCTGTATTGTGGCATCATTCTTGGTGAGGGTAGGATACTGCTCAGGGTCAGGGTCATACCGGCCTGGGCTACATAATCTGAGAGCTCCTCTATGTCTCTTTTCATGTAGTCCAGGGAAGTACGTCTCAGGTCGTTCACACCGGCATGGACAATGACTGAGTCATACTTGTACTTGCTGTGGAGTGACCTGAGTGCTTGTGTTATGTGGCAGATTCTAGCGCCTGACAGGCAGCTTACTGTGATCTTTTCCTTGTTCAGTCTGGTGAGTGGGACGTCAGTGTGTCTGACTATGGAGTCACCTATAACAAGTGTGTCTGGCATTGTGTTTGGCCTTAAGGGCTGTGACTGTTTAGCACACTGACTTTGAGAACTATGTGTTGCATGTCTTATGTCTTGAGGTGGCAGTTGCTTGGGTGTCTGCTTTGGAGGCCTCTGTAGTTTTGGTAGATTTTTGATCAGTGCCTCCGAGTATGTCTTTGTGTGTTTATATGTTTGTTTTGCAGTTGTGATAGTTCTATGTGAAACTGGGTTTGTGGTGTGCATGGTTTCCTTCTCCTCCTGTCTGGTCTTGCCAGCCCTGAGTTGAGACAGCTCAGCCTCCAGTTTGGCTATATAGTTACATCTCTCACATGTATTTGTGTTTTGTGGGAGAAGGAGTGGGTTGTCTGTGTACATGAGGCAATTGTAACATTGCCTCAAGATGCCCAGATTCACCAGCTGAACAGGAGAGGACGCTAGCAACTGACCCTTCGACATGCTAGAAAAAGTGAAAAAGTTTGCTGTGTAACTGAGTCAGAAGGGACCTATAGGGAAATGGGTACTCAAGGGGATTCTAGGCTAATGTAGTACTTTGTTTAGTATATAAGTACTTTACCTATATAAAAATGCTTTAGGAGCAAGTGCTGAGCTTTTGAGATAGAGAATAGACTGTTTAGATTGCAAGTAGAGAAGTTCTAAGGGAAAAATTGAAGAGCAGACTTTACGGAGCCAGAAATAGTTTAACCTTGTTTAACCGGTGCTGCCCGATGGTGCTCTATGGGCTCCGCGCTAAATCACGCTAAAGCGGGCTTTATAGCAGGGGGGTTGAAAAGAGCTAGGAACTGACCCAAAATGGCCAATAGACTACACGTTTCTGGCTGGAACCACTGCTCTAGGGACAAATAGGCTGCTCAGTGCTCCCCACTCCCACTGGTGAACAAAGAAGCTTCCCTTTATCCAAATAAGGATATGGAATAGCACAGAAACCAAGCCAAAGCCCAGAGATCAGCAAACTCTGAAGACTGGACTATTCTAGTTCAGTAAGGCGGGAAAACAAGATTTTTTTTTTTTTTTTTTTTTTTTTGCAGAAAACAGAGGAAAAACAGACAGTAAATGCTATAAATGCTTTTAAGCGGCTAGCACACTTGAGTGTGTTAGCCTACAGGTAAAATTAAGCAACAAATAACTTTTTAAAAGTGCAAAACAGTTAATCAACACAAAAACAGTTTAAATAGAATGCAGAGCTGTATAAACAGGCTAAAATGCAGTCGCTAAGCAGTAAATAATCAAAAAGCCAGAAAAAAATACTTAAATCAGTTATAGCAAATACAGTTATAACAAATGCTCTGAAATATACTGTATATTTCCAAAATGTTTGAGAAGGACAGTCAGAACACAAGAAGGTTCAGGCTCTGTTCTTATCTGTTTTGTAATGTGCAGTGGTGTTATGCTACTTTTGCTGTATATAAGCCATGAAATGTTGAGGAATAAAATTCCAGAAGCAATGCTCAAGTGTATCATTGCATACAGTGCCTACAGTTTTAAGAACCCAAGCTTCAAATGTAATCATGTTATTAAAAATACCCTTCTGTTCATCCCACTTAGGGAGAGTTTTTAACACTAGTTAAATGTGCTGCTCTAGCAGCCTCAGATTCTTGTGTCTCTAACTGAGCTAGTAATGTAGAACAGAATCCACAGGAGTCACCACACGGAAGGTACAAACTCTTCTTTATTGGAAACAGGAACACAAGCGCTTTCACGTAGATATACTACGCTTCTTCAGGTGTAAAAAACTATAAAACCAACAAGCTTATATACAAAATGTTTTGGCGCTCAAATCATAAAATCAAACAATAATGAGATAATCACTAACTCATTAAAGTTCCCTCAATACACTGTTTAAAGAGACAGTATTAAAAATAAAGCATTATACAAAGCATGATTGCCGTTACCAAAATAAACAAATCAAAAACATATATCCTTGTGTTGCTGGATAAACAGACAATGTTTTGATAATTCAAACAATTAGCACAAAACTCTCCATAATACTAAAGAAGTATTACGTATAAAACAAAACATGAACAAATCATGTTCCGGTTCAAAAAAGCCCTGAACATGATCTCCAAACTAATCAAAGATCGCGGCAAGTTTCATCTTGGAAACACAGCCAATACAGCATAAACATATAAATGCTATGCAGGAAACCATTTTTTTTTTGAGCTAGTAATGTGTTAATCTCCTCCCTTGCAACAATTATGTCATGCTGTGTCAGCCAGTTGCTTGTCATATTTTTTTTTGCAAACGGACAATTTTATTTATTAACTCTTCTATTGTACAAATAGCTTGACTGCCTTGTTCAATAACAGTTTGTGTAAAGGTGTTAATTTCACTCTGTGAGACTTTCAAAAACTGAGAAAATTATTTTTACATTTAGCAGTGTCAGCATGCATTTTACCAGATGCATTTTATTTATCACAGTAAATCTGAAAGTGACCTATGAGGTAAAGATCTTGCTGGTTGCTATTTTTAGCAATCCAATCTTTAAACTCTTGCAAATTAGACTGTAAAGTACAAACTTTACCATCTACATCACCCTCTAATATATAGAAACAGGAACCATTGTCTGTGCTTCAAGCATTACTTTATCCTGGTTGTGTTACAGGTTTTATACAAAACATACAATACGTTTATGACAAGGCATGCAAAAAGCAACATTTAAATAACAGATTTCTGTACATTCTGTGACACTTGGGCCTTATGTAGTAAAGACTTACAGGTGCTAACATGCTGATTATACTATATATTTAAATAATTTGACGCATCTACATATGATTCAGATACATCAACAAAATACTTAATGCAATTCTTGGCATTTTTATGAATTGCATTCATCGTTAAAAGAAAAACAGAAGAAAATATTTACCACAAATGTTCAGGACAAGGTGGCAAGTCTTGACACGAAGATCAGTTGTGGGAGGATTTGTCTGTTGTCTTTCACTAGATGCTGGTGAAGTGAAGTCTGACAATACAGCCTGCTCTCCGTATCTCACCAACTGTCTGAAGAATTACTGTACTGCCCTGTACTGCGCTGCAGTGATTGTCCTCCAGTCAATGGACAAAGTTTTAGGAAAGAAGAGTCTACTCCAAAAAAAAAAAGTCTGTGCAGGAATGTCGCACTGTGAGAGGCACCTTTGCAGGTCACCTCCCTGGTTGTTTTGACTGGTCTGGTCTCACCACTGTAAAATTAAAGTTGCACTACACTATTCAGGTAGTCTGTACCTTTACTCAATGAAAACAAGGAGTCAGTTCAGCTGTTACGACATTCTTTACTCTGCATACGAAGTAGACATCTACTTTACCAATGAAAGATGTACACAAATAAAGCCGTACTTCAGCTTACAGCATCAGATCTGTAAGGATAGGAAAATCAAAGTCTCTGATACAAAAGAAGAAGTTCCGATCTTTATACTGTCTTTCCTGCCTGCATCAGCAGTTTAGAGAATTTGCCAGAATAATAAGTCTTTCTTTTGAAGCTGGTCTGATGATAGTTTGTTTTCCATATTTCACACATTTTGTTCCTGAAGGATAACTCCTCGACCTTGCTCTTATCGTGCACATCCTGTTGACGAGACACAGCTGCATACAAGAGTTTGTCTTGACCTGCTTGTAAATAGAGAATTTCACAAACTGCATAGTTTATAAAAGATAAAATATTTTACTTCTGACTCCTAATAACAATGAATGCCAAGCTATATGTTTTTGCCAAGTGCACTCTGCAAACTGAAATGCAGAATATTTATTTTACATTTTCAGAATAAAATCCACTGAAATCCATTTTTAACCTGTTTGTTACTCTCACAAACAGGTCCTCAATGCACTTTACAAGCCTAAAATCACTGCATCAGTGAGCCCCAATAATATCACTGGATGCCTCTTTAATAGCATTAAACATGACCTATCAGGACCCCTAGAGTTACTATTTAACCACAGCCTTTAGAGAAGTTATGTGCCAAGAGAATGTAGGATTGCAGTTATGTGCCAAGAGAATGGAAGATTGCAACTGTTATCCCTATGTACAAGAATGAACCATCTATGGATATAGATTACTACAGACCCATACATCTGACTAGTCTCATATGCAAAGCCCTGGGAAGAATTATCATGAAATGATAAACAATAGCACAGGAAACCTTCAGACACTGGATCCAACCTACTTTGGTTTTGTCAAGGACAGGTCATGCCTACTCAAAATGGTGCACTTCTTTGAGAAGATCACCAAAGCAATGGGCGAGGGCAAAATGGTGCGTATTGCCTACTTTGACCTGGCCAAAACATATGACAGAATATCCCATTTGGACATTGTAGACAAACTCATGAAATTAGATATAAACTCCTGTGTCACTCACTGGTTAGCCAGCTGGCTCACAGATAGGACCCAAGGGGAGTCTACCTACACAAAGAAGTCAGTCACTAGCAGAGTCCCTCAAGGTTTGGTACTGGGGCCTCTCCTTTTTGAAATTTACTTCTTTGAAGTTAAGGCCAATGTCAAGGTCCTCTGGATAACCAAGTTTGTAGATGATTACAAATAAGTCACAGAAATCCCTTATGACACAAGTACCCTCCATGAAGGCCTGACTCTGACAAATAACTGGTCCCAAAGCTGTAGTCTAAAACTCAATGCCATAAAATATATAATAGTATCCCTTGGGAAGATGGCTACCTCTCAAAACTATCACATTGATAATCCAACTCTAAGATTAAACCCAATGGTCAGAGATTTAGGAACATATGTAGAAAATAATCTGGATTTTGACCATCAAGTGTCTATGGTAATAAGGAAATCATTCTATATTGTGCAAATCATAAACATGGCTATGGCATCTAGGTACAAGGATGTTTTTGTTCCACTGTACTCAGCCCTTTACAGACCAATCACTGAGTACAGTACCCCCTTTGGTATGCACCTAAGCAGACACATGCAATAATTGGAGCAGTACATCTTATGAAAATGACCTCAAAGCAATATACACAATATTCTATAGATTTTTGAGAGGCAATGTCTGGCCAACAAAGCATCCTCTGATTCACACTCTGATGAACCTTTTGCACATAAAACAAATAGCGCAAGAATTGCACAATCTAAGGACCCAAACCTCATCTGTAACATAAATAAGACATGTTGGAGGGACAAGTGTGTGTGTCTCAAAGACTACCTTTTCTCTGGAACAGGCTTCCCATCCAAGTGAAGCAGAGTTCTTCCCTAACCCAATTCAAACTTAACTTGGACCGGTGGATGGAGAATCAGAAATTTAACCCTGATCTGGCACCTGCACATCTAATAAACAGAGGCTGTCTATAAATGCTAGACACCCATACCCAAGCCTATATATACCCCTTAAGATACCCCTAGGGTATCAAAACAGTACAGTTGTGTACACTTAACATAAATGTAGATGTTCGAGTGTATTCACTGTTGCAGTCATCACATAAGGGTTATCTGCTTACAGTAGCCCTCAGTCGGCCTGATTATCAAAATTTTGGGCCCTGCATTGGTTGCTGTCTCATCTTCCATGATGTCAGGTACTCAGGGGTATAAAGCATGCAGCCGACACCATTACATCAGTTTTTCTTGCCCCAGATGTCAGGTGCCCCCATAATGGGAAGCAATTATATACAAGATTACACCTCCAACAAAAAAGCAAATACACCAAAAAGCTTTACGCATAGTAAACAAGAATAGAGGTATAGTCAATAGAAATCAGGGGGCTGGAGTGAGGGTAACCAGGACTGCAACAGTGAATACACTCGAACATCTACATTTATGGCAAGTGTACACAACTGTACTATGTTCTTTGTATTTCACTGTTGCAGTCATCACATTTGGGTAGATTCCCAAAGCTAAGGATAGGAGGAGGTAATTAGATAGCATTAGGACCAGCTATAAGGCCCTGTAAGACTGCAGTGGCAAAGCCAGCTCTGGATTTAGAAAAATTTGGCAAGTGGTAATGCTTGGTGAAGGTATGTACAGAACTCCAGGTAGCAGCTTCTAGGATGTCCCGAAAGGCTGTAGAGGTAGATGCAGCCCTGGTTGAATGTGGTCTTATCCCCTGTGGGATAGGTTTTCCATGGTGCTTATAGCAGAAATGAATTCAATGGCCTATCCATTTAGAAATTGTTTGCTTTGAAATAACCTTCCCCTCTGCCCCTGCAGCAAATGCAACCAGCAGCTGTTCAGATTTCCTGAGTTTACATCCTGTCCAAGTAAAATATAAGTTGTCTGTGCACGTCCAAGGAGTGCAGTATTAATTCCCCTTGGTTCTGTGGATTAGAAAAGAAGGATGGCAAATGAATGGACTGATTAAGGGCCACACTGGATACCACTTTGGGCATGAAGAAGGGATTGGTCCTGAGGGACACCCTATTCGCATGAAAGATGATGAAAGGCTCCACAGCCATGAGGGCCTGTAATTCAGACACCCGTCTTGCTGAAGTGATGGCTAGAAGGAAGGCTGTTTTCCAAGAAAGGAATTTCAACTCTGCATTTGCACCTGGTTTGAAGGGAGGTAGAGTGAGCTTTTACAATACAAAGTTAAGGTCCCAGGCTGGAGCAGGGGCTCTCCTGGGTGGTCTTAAGTTTTTGGCCCCTCTGAGGAATTGCTTCAGCAGTGGATGAGAGAAGAGGGGTGGTTCTATATTGTAATGAGCTGAAATGGCTGAGGCATGAATTTTGGTTGAGGAAAAGAAAAAGTCCTTGTGAAGCACCTCAGTTAAGTATTGAAAAATCTGAGGTAAATTGGGCACTGCTGTGCCCATCCTCTGAGTTTGCCTCCAGGAACAGGATCTTTTCCATTTTTCAGCATAGGATTTTCTAGTACTAGGCCTCCTTGCCTCCAGAATGACATCCATCACTTGCTTACTGAGGGATGGGAACGGAGAGATCAGGTAATTAGCCAGGCTACCAGGTTCAGGGTTTGAAGCTGAGGGTGCAGAATCTGTCCCTCCTGCTGAGACAGCAGAGCAGGGGTCTGGGGCAGGTGCCATGGTGCCATCAGTGACAAACTGCGCAAGAGGGGGTACCAGTGTTGGTGTGGCCAGTTTGGTGCAATCAGTATTGTCCTTGGTTTGTCCTGTTTGATCTTTAGTAGTACCTTGGAGAGGAGAGGCAGAGGGAGAAAGGCATAAACTGATAGGTTTTTCCAGGTGAAGTATAGGGAATCCACTTTCCAAGCTTGTTTGTGGGGATTCCTTGTGCAGAATTTGTCCAACTGGTAGTTCTAGGAGAAGTCAAACAGGTCTATCTCTGGGCTCCCCCATTTGTTTCTCAACATGTTGAATATCTTTGGTTCCAGTTTCCACTCGTGTGGGTCTATGAAATTTCTGCTTAGGTCGTCTGCCTTAGTATTTAGCTTTCCTGGCAGGAATTGAGCCTGTAGGTGCACTTGGTAGCTCAAGGCTGTGTTCCACAGAGCCATGGCTAGTCTGCAGAGATAGTATGAGTGGGTTCCCCCCTGCTTGTTTATGTACCACATAACAGTGGTGTTGTCCGTCTTTACCAATAATCGTCCTGGAAAAATGTGGTCTTTGAAGGCTGTCAGAGCATACTGTACAGCTAACATTTCTTTTTGATTGATATGCAGGTGCATTTGACTTGGGTTCCATTTGCCCTGAATGCACTGCCCTGCTAAGTGAGCCCCCCATGCATAGTCTGATGCATCTGTTGTTAGAGTCTGGGCTGCAGGGGGTAGAGTGAATGGCAGTCCCATGTTTTGGTGGCATGCCTCTGCCCACCAAAGGAACTCTATCTGTAGACAAGGTATGATAGGAATCATTGATTCTAGATCCTGATAATGTTCACACCATAGGCTTTTTAGGTACCATTGTAGTTTCCTCATATGCAGTCTTGCATATGGAATTAGTAGAATGCAGTAGGCCATGAACTCCAGGGCTTGCAGAATTTTCCTTGCAGATAGCTGGGTCTTTGTGGCCAGTAGGCTGCCAAATGAACTTATTTCTCTGGCGTGAGGTAGGCCAGCTGGGAAGTTGTATTCAAGCTTGCTCCCAGGAATACAATTTGTTGACAGGGTACAAGATGTGATTTCTTTTTGTTTATGGTGTACCCCAGAGAAGTTAGCAATTTCTTTACAAATGCCAGATGATTTAATAGTATGTCCTGGCTTTCTGCCTGAATTAGACAATCGTCCAGGTATGGGTATATTTGAATATTTCTTTGCCTGTAAAATGCAATATCTGGAGTTAGGCACTTTGGCTTATCTACTGCGCCCAGGGTATTCACAAAGGGCAGTGCAGAGAACTGATAGCGCATGTAGCCTGCTCTGAAGCATAGATGTCTTCTGCAAGATTCCCTTATTGGGATGTGCAGGTAGGCTTCCTTTAAATCCAGTGTTGCCAACCAGGCATCTTTGCCTAGCATGGGAAGCAGCTGATGAAGAGTTAGCATCTTGAATTTTGGAATTACCAAAAATGTGTTTAGGATAGACAGATCCAGGATAGGATGCCAGGAATTGTCTTTTCTGGGTACCAGGAAAAGTCTTGAGTAGAAACCTTGCCCCCATTCTTCTTCTGGAACAGGTTGAATAGCCCTGATGCTTAAAAGAGAGAGAACCTGCTTTTGAGCCTCTGCCCACTGATTTGGGGGTAGGTCTGTCCAGCCGTTTAGGGTTGGTAAGGAGTGGAAGTGGAATCTGTATCCTTAGGAAACTATATTTAAAACCCATTTGTCCTGGGTAATGAGTTCCCAATTTTTTTGCAGGCAGGGCAATCTTTCCCCTAAAGGAACAGTCAGTTGAGCAGGGCTTGGAAGGTTTAAAGTTAAGTCATTGAGACAGTTTACCATAGGGGGAGTCTTACTACTCCCTGCTTTGGAAGTGGGAGCCCCCCACTCGCTAGGCCTGTGAGTACTTTGGGACTGAAGCCTGGGTGTTCTGCTGGTTCTGGGTTTGGACTGAGAAAGCCTGGAAGAGGCAGGAAAGGACCATTTCTTAGAGGGCCAATGTGTACTAAATCTGGGAGGTTGTACTTGCAGGAAATCTTTAACAGTTTGCATATATTTAGCTTTTTCCTCCATCTTTTTAAGTACTTCTTCTGCTTTGTTGCCAAACAGACGGTCTTGGTTTAAGGGAGCATCCAGTAATTTAGCTTTAACATGATCTGGCAAAGATTGCTCCTTAAGCCAAGCATGTCTTCTAAGTACAGACGCAGTGACAGCAGCCCTGCAAGATGCCTCTAATGAATCAAAACCACATTGCAAAATATGCTTTCCAACTTGTTCGGCAGAATGCATTAAATCCTGTAATTCTTTATTTTCAGCACAGTCAGGAATCAACATCATTTTCTGTTTAAGTAATCCAATAATATGCTGCTGATACTTTAACATATGAAGCTGGCAGTTTAAAGCCCTAATGACCAAAGTTGCAGAAGTGTATACCTTCTTACCCCATCTATCCAGTGCCCTGGAATCTCTATCAGAGGGGGTAGGATTTTTGGCAGTAGTAGCCTTAATGCCCTTGGGTCCCTGTGAAATGGTCTCAGGATCCACAGTAGGATTTTTAAAGAGGAACGTGTGATAGTCAGGTACCCTGTAATACTTATCAGGTTTTCTGGGAGCAGGAGGTAAAGAGTCAGGGGCCAGGCTAGATTCCGAGAAGCCATCGTCTACAATGTCCAGTACAGGAGGGATAGCTAAAGGCCTGTGTTGAGGCAGGAGTAAGAATTCCCTAAGCATCTTTTTGGAGTCAGAGTAATCCTGGCTTTCCCAGCAGAAATGCTCCCTAAGAGTATGCAAGGTTTCACCAAAAGATAAATCCTCTGGAGCAGAAGCATAAGAATCCTCATAGGTAGATAAGGGCAAATCCCAGCCATCAGAGAAAACAGAAATTTCAGAATCCTGATCAGAAGAATCAGAAGGAAAATCAGTTCTAGGTCTCTTAGAGGGAGAAGGGTGGCTTCCCCTGATTAGATTAACGTCTTTAGCCATTCTTATCATTTGTTTTTTAGGAATAGAGGCCTGACCATGTAGTCTGGGCATCAGTTTTTTGGGCATAGATTGAGTTTTAGGCCTTGAAGAAGAAGATGGCGTCAGTTTAATATGCAAGTCAGTAGGCCTGAATACACCCTCAGAAGTTGGTGCCTGCACAGCAGCTCCGGACCCGTCCAAGGTAGAGACATCCACAGGTTCCACAGTCGAAGAAGCATCTCGCAGCACACTGGACTTTGAATGGGTCTCAGTAGAGGCCTGCAAATCTGAAGTAGTGGATATCAGGGGCTGCGAAAGCGCCTCACTGAGTACCGCCAAACTGGCGACTAGCTTAGGAGAACTGTCATCGGCAGCTTTGGACCTATGCGTTCTGTCTCTGTCTTTATCTTTGCATTTTTTCAGACTGTCTGTAGTCAGGTGGCTTACCAAAGCCATTTTTAGATAATTGAACCGAGTATTTGGATGCGAAAATGAACTGACGACGAATAGTATGAGGTTTAAATAAGGCACAAAACCAACAGCGAGGTACATCGTGGTTTGGGCCTAAGCATGGAATGCAGTACGAATAAAAATCTTTATGAGGTATTTGCTTTCCACAAGAAATACAATTGTTAACTTTTACTGACATCGGTTTAAAGCAAGAAAAAGGATCCCCAATGGGGTACTTAGCTTAGTTGAAGACTTCGGATCTGAAACTCGAAAATGAAAATTTCAGGAGTCGGCCATCCGGCACTTGCGAACTGCTTCTGCTTCGGGCATCGCACAGCAAGAAAGACTGATGTAATGGCGTCGGCTGCATGTTTTATACCCCTGACTACCTGACATTATGGAAGATGAGACAGCAACCAATGCAGGACCCAAGACTTTGATAATCAGGCCAATTGAGGGCTACTGCAAGCAGATAACTTTAATGTGATGACTGCAACAGTGAAACACGAAGAACATCTGGCAGATACAGTTTGGAAACATGGCTAGGCTTAAAAAAGACCCCTGGGGTCATTGATTGAGTAATCACCTATAAAGAAAGCTCAAGGCATAAAATACAGTTCTTTTGAACTCTTGCATGACTTTCACTGTTTAAATGAGGCATTTGTTCATCCTTTTATAAATGGCATAGTTATGCTCATAAATGTATTTATTCCAATGCTTGGTGGTGTGTAACTATAAAAAAACTGTACAATTAGTGTATCTTGAAGCATGTACTAGATTTGCAGTTGAAATTTGCCAGGGTTTCATAAGACTTCTGTATGTTATGACAATAAAAAGAATTGTTTGACATAAATCTACAGTGTTTACATGCATAAATGCCTCTTACCTTGCCAACTGTTTCTAAATTAAGGTTAACATTCTGACTCTTCATAACATCTTTTACATTAAAATTCTTTTCATTAATAAAATTATTTCACCAACATATCTAATTTCAGAATCTGTTTAAAAGTCTTTTAATTCTGAACTATAATGTTTCAGATGGAGGTCACAGAGTCCTTCATAACCACATCATAGTGATGACACATGGTTCAGCATCATGCCTATGAAATGAACCGATTTTATGAATCACATCTAGACATGACAGCAGACCATAGCACAGCAGTGACAGGCAAACTAGTCTTACCGAACTTCAGCACCATACTCTTCTGATGTCATTAGGGGGTTGATAAGGGCATGCACATGACAGTTTGTGCACTCCCCAGAAGTATAGTGCCTGTAGCAACCAGGCTGAGGGATTCAGTTAAATGAGACCACAAAAACACTTGCTTAATGGCTTTGATTCATTACTTGTACAGTAGTCATGCACCCCATTCCCTATACTTGCTTCGGCACAAGGCTTTCATCATGGTCACTGTGCTATTTTTATTTTCAGTCTCACCAATATTGCAACTTATAGCCTTGAAATTTTTCATTATGAGCCTGCCTTTTATTTCTGTGCTTGTGTAACTGTCATGCTATACAGTACTATCCCACATCCCATGGAATGGAGCATCTAGTTCAATGTAGTGTATTATATACTCCTACGTGTCATTCAAGAAAATTGGATGCATGTTGTATGCTGTCATAAGCAATCACAATTCATGAAATTTGGCAGTTCAAAGCAGTATACTAAGTATATGAAACCATCATATTAGAAGAAGACACAAATATTAAATGGTCCACCTGCAGCCCATATTCCTCACCTACTGCACCAAATTTATCTGCTGCTTTCTGCAATTTCTGTATCTTTACTCAAGTCATAAACACCCCTACCAGATTTAACAATCCCTCAGCACAAAAACCATCACAGACTGGATTCTAACAAACAACCCCAACAATATTACCCAGTCAGGCATTTTGTCTGATTGCCTAAATAACCACCACCCCTCCTTCACCATTCACTGCCTCTCCCCAACATCTAATTCTGTAAAATTCAGCTATGTAAGAAATCACTCATCTCTCTTCTCCTTTTAACTACTTTTTTAAAGGGAGGCAAATCCGAACACACCAGAAACTTATATACACTTGCGCCAAGATCACCATACCTTAGAGAAAAGGGAATATCCAAAGAAATGGCCATCTTAGACCTAGTATACACAAGTTCATTTTTTCAGCCATTCAGTCTCATCACAACACTTGCTAAAGCAGGCCTTGATATTTCAAATGATTATCTTTTCTAAACATTCTAAGTGCACTAGCCCCACTTAGGTGAACAAGAGTTAAATGCATCCCTGCCCCCTGGCTGTCTCCTTCCACCAAGAAGCCCGTCAAACAGTGTAATAAACTTAGATTTCCTGGAAAAGCAACACATCCCTCTCTCTCTCTCTCTCTCTCTTTCACTAAATCTACCGAACTATTAGAAAGAGCATCAATACATCAATATCCCAAGTTGTTCTTGACAAGAGAAACTATTTTACTAATTATCAAAATCTCCACTCTAGCTCACCCAAAAAATTCTGGTTTGGCCTATCTCAAATGCTTAAAGATGGCAAACCATCCTAACCCAACCCAAATCCCAATCAACCAGCCTACCATACTGCCTGTGCATTCAAGTCCTACTTTATCAACTCTTCTACCTCTTTATCAAACATTGATCCTACTTCTATTCCTCCTAACAGTCAATGAATTACCACACCTCCCAAATCATTTAAAGCATCCTATTCCTACCTCCAAAATCTATAACCCAACTCAAGCAAACCACCATAGCCTCTGACCATTTCCCTTCCTGAGTACCATAAAAACTGCAGCTGATGGCACTGGGTACCTAGTATCTATCCTCATCAATAAATCCATAAAGATGTTGCATTCCCAGTGCTGGAAATACTCCTACATCCTGCTATTCCACAAAGGTGGCTTTTTACAGAAATAAAAAAACTTCAGGTCCATCACTATCCTCCCTCCATTAGTATAGATCCCAGAAAAATGTACACACTTCCAGTTTTACTAATGCTTATTCAATAACAGCATTCTATCTCCATCATAACATGGCTTTCATTCTTCTCACAGTACTGACACAGCTCTTCTGCCCTTTTTGCATATAGCTCACCTACATAGAAGTAACTCCTTGGTATCTGCAGCTTTTCTTAATCCCTCTAATGCATTCACCACAGTCTGTCACCATAAATGTCTTTAAAAACTTTCACATCTAGGTCTCTCAAATGCTTACCTCTCATGGTTTATTACCTACCTTCCCAACAGAATTCAAAGTCTAAATGATTACATTCCAGCTCCTGTCCTATTGCTACTCCAGGAAGAATTCCACAAGGGTCAATATTAGGTACTATTCTATTCAACATTTCTAGCAACAACCTTCCTCTTCATTCCACTAACTCTACCATTATTCAATATGCATATGACTCCATCCTAATCTGTCTACCAAATCCATGCATTAACTTCAGTCATTAACTTAGCAATCATGTAGAATCTTGAGGCAATGTCTCTGCATTATTATTAACAAAAAAAAATGATGCTGTTTACCCCCAAATCTAACCGAAATTCTGAAACCACCTTCACTCTCACCTTTCAAATGGGACCTTTCATTGAACAAGTTACTCACACTAAACTAACCATTGATCCAAACATGAAATTTGACCTCAACATCCAACAAATTACAAAAAACAGGGCTTGCTCTATTAAACCAAATCCAATCTAACTGAATCAACCAGAAAACATTTTGCAACTGCTTTACTACCCCCCACCTTTTATGCTGCCTTCACTTTCACCAAGCTTCAAGCCTTCCAACCGTCTACACTTGAGCTAACCTACAACAAAAAGTTTGCATCAACCTCATCCTAATAGACTCATGACAACAAAGCTCTCATGCACTTAAATTGACTAAAACTCCCTAATTTTGTCTGTCAACTAAAACAAGTTCACAAAGTACTACACTTTCTCAACTAGTGTCCATCATTATCTTCATTCATGTCATGGTACTCTCTTTCCATAGCCCTTAGATGTTCTGATAAACTTCTCTCTAGCATCAGCTTCTCCAGTAACTGAAACAGGGATGCCTCCTACTATTCCCTGCCATGTAGCCAAACTCTGAAACTCCCTTCCATTGTCTCTATGGGAAACTACAAAACCTCACAAATTTAAGTCACAAATAAAACATGACCTTCTCACCAACTAAATTTTTCACTGTGTATTTCCACCTGAGTGATCTCTTAACCCATCTCTACAGCTCATCAATACTTCACCCAAAGGTTTACAAAATAATCCCACAATTTTCATAAATTCATAGGTTCATTTACAAACACCCCCTTAGTCCTGTTATGTCCTTTATCTCATACCCCCTCTCTACTCAGTCTTTCTTTTCTTTTTCACCCGAAGTTTTCCAAACCCAACTACTTCCCCTTTATTTCCTCCCTTTACTACCATCTTCTCACTTTTTCTAAAGCTATCAAGCAGAAATACTATTTCACATGTTTTGTTATCTCAGTTGCTAGCACTCCAAGTGGATACTGCTCATATCATATGCATATATTTCCTTTAATTTTATCCTGTATTATTTTTTTAATCTTCTAATGTGATTTTTTTTTATGTTACTCTTTGGTTTATTTATTTTCTCTTATGTTCAATTGTGCTCAATATTATTTATTTTTATTTTTTTTTTTTTAATTTTTTGGGTCCTCTCAGACCTCATCTTTACAAGCTTGGGCCCCAGTGTCCCACCTCCACTCTGGGTCTACAAGCTATTCTCCTAACCCGCTATTGTTGGGGATGGTCGTAGATCCTATGGGTACCCTGGAGGTTCAACTCATCTATGCTTCCATCCATTTTTTTTTTTTATTGTTTATGCCCTGCCCGACTCCCTTCTCCCACCCCCCACACTCATTGAGGGTAACTCCCTTCTTTGGACCACTACTCCCTTTAGGGAGAGTATCAATCAGCAACCTCTCACCCAAGACAGGCACACTCATCCCTTCTCCTACCACTCCGTTAGCTGCCCGAGTTACTAATCAAACCCAGGTTATCTAGGCCATAGTCAGTGCTTTATCTCTCTACACCCGTGAAACAGCTTTATTCAATACTCCAAACTTGAATTCTCTGTTGGGTTTTTCTCCCTGGGCCTCTGCTGAAGAGGGTCTTTTGACAGTGGACTTTCCAGTAATCACAGGTAGGCAGGCAAGCAAACAAATAAATACATAGTGCACATGATGTTTGTCATCATGGGCACTGAAACTATAAATGCCATGATTTCAGTTTTTATATTTCTGGCAATACCAGAGGTTTGCTAATTGTCTTATACATTGGTTGATAGTGTTAACAGTTTTCCAAAGCTCAGATTCATGCATTATTATTTTTAGCTGGAGCACTTGTGTAGCAGTTTATACTTTGGCAGTTTCTAAATACTGAATTTTTAAAATACTGGTGACATTACTGTGGGGTATAGTTTTGCACTAGAAATCAAGAACATGTATTTTACACCTGTCAGATATGGCCAGGCTTTAATTTTCTGAGTTGACCTCTACTTAATGAAACAGTTTGATAATTATAAACTGGAGGTTAATTCAGAACAAAACACATTTACAAGTGTTTTGTAGGCATTTTTTATATTTTAATGAAGAAATTATAGTTTAAACTTAAGAAAAGTACATTTTCTAACAGTGCTTCTTCTGATTTGTCAGAAATGACCACACATTTCCCTAGAAAAGTTTCAACTGCAAAGCATGACATTACAGCAACACTCAAATATCTGAAGGGTTCTATCTACTGCTGCTCCTTAGAATTCTGCTGCATGAGTTTCTTTTGTTTTTCAAAATGTTTTTATTCATTTTATTTATAAATATTCATATATAAATATTCATTTCATATATAAATATTCATATATAAAATAAAATAAAATACCAATATAACAGTATAGTAACAAGAAAAAAATATATATTATATACAATGTCCATAACAACTAAAAAAGCAATATTTAAATAAGAATTACAAATATGTTTCTGACAGTGACAGTTTTAAATGCATCCTCTTCCCTGTCTGCTTTGACATTACAGTCCTGTATTCACACATAGCAACTGCATGAGGGTTTCTCATCCTGTGGAACAGGACTGAAGAAAATGCCCTGAGGCATATTTCCAAATCAAACCCAATTTATTCAGTAATCCAGTCATTTCAATGTACAGACATATATCAAAACAGTTTCCCCAAGATATTGTAAAATGCACTGGCTCATAGTCAACCTGTGCTAAGGCTAATTCTGGTAGTGTCCAAGGCCAAGAATATAGCTTCTATGGGACCTGACAATATCCCTGGCTGTGTTCTACATGAACTACAGAGTGAACTGGCACCTCACTTGTGTGCCCTGTTCAATCAGAGCCTCACCTCAGGCTTTGTCCCTACTGAATGGTGCACTGCTACAGTCATCCCTCTCCACAAAGGAGGAGCGACTACAGACCCTGGGAACCATCACCCCATTAGCCTAACAAGTCTGAAATGCAAAGCTATGGAATGCATCATCATGGACCTAATAAACAAGGATATAGGGAATCTCCAAACTCTGGATCCCACACAGTTTGGTTTTGTGAAGGATAGATCATGCCTGCTCAACTTGGTCGACTTCTTTGAGTCAGTCACCAGAGCTGTAGATGAAAGCAAGGTGGTTCATACAGACTACCTTGACCTGGCCAAGGCCTTTGATACCATTCCGCAATCAGGAATCATAGAAACATTCACTAAGCTAGGCATTAACCCCTATATCACTAGGTGGGTTGCAAACTGGCTCACAGATAGAACCCACAGAATGAAAGTAGCTGACTCCAAATCAGACTGCTGACCAGTCACGAGTGGAGTCCACAGGGATTGGTCCTGGGTCCTCTCCTGTTTGATATCCACTTCTCAGAAGTCCAGGCCAACACGAAGGAACTCTATGGCTGAAAAAGTTCACAGATGATTGCAAGTTGGGAGCCATTATTAACTCCCCATGTGATGTTGACATCCTACAGAAAGGCCTCACTGAGACGAATGACTTGTGTCAGAACCATGGCCTTAAGCTCAATGCCAAAAAATGTGTCATCATCCCCTTTGGGAAAAACCCAATTTCCATGAATTACCACATCGATGGCAGTCCACTGAGCACAGAAGGCATTATAAGAGATCTGGGAACACCGGTTGACAGCAACCTCTCTTTTGACTGCCACATTGCCACTGTGGTCAGAAAGTTCATGTAGCACATCTTATTTCTAAGAGTTTTGCATCCAGGAAGACAGAGGTCATTTTCTCCCTCTACTCTTCCCTCATTAGGCCAATCATCGAGTACAATGCCCCATTTGGCATGTACCTCACTAGACACTTGCAACAACTAGAGAGGCCGCAAAAGTACCTCACAAAGAGGATCCTAGGCCTCAAACACTTGTCCTATATGGACAGACTCAAAAAACTCCAACTATTCTCTGTTTCATATTGTCTACTTGGAGCTTGACTTGCAAAGCCATATATGACCCGGCTCTGTTAGAAATGCTACATCTAAAGAAATCCCAATCCCTTTGCACCACATGCTCCAGAGCCCTCAACCTCATTACCATAATCAACAGAACATGCTGGAGGGATAGGTTCATAACCCAAAGACTGCCCATGCTATGGAATAAACTTCCCATACATGTCAAGCAGAGCACCTCACTGGCCCTCTTCAAGAGAAATCTTGATGAGTGGATGGGAAATAGAAAATTCACCATGGGGATCACTCCAGTGGTTCTACTTGACAGAGGCACTGGGAACTAAGGTCGGGTGGCACAATGCCAGGGTAATCCTATGGGCTAGGCTTGTAAAGGCTCCAGGGTTATTAGCCTAGTACACACCTATGAACCTATGAATCTATGAACCTACTCTTCCCTCATTAGACCAATCACCGAGTACAATGCTCAATTTGGCATGTACCTCACTAGAAACTTGCAACAACTGGAGAGGCTGTAAAAGTACCTCATAAAGGGGACCCTAGGCCTTAAACACTTGCCCTATATGGACAGACTCAAAAAACTCCGACTATTTTCTGTCTCATATCGCCTACTTAGAGTCGATCTCTGCTTGACTGACAAAGCCATGTCTGACTCAGCTCTGTTAGAAATGCTACATCTAAAGAAATACCAATCCCTCCACACCACACGTTCCAGAGACCTCAACCTCATTACACCAATCAACAGAACGTGCTGGAAGGACAGATTCAAAACCCAGAGACTGCCCATGCTATGGAATAGACTTCCCATACATGTCAAACAGAGCACCTCACTGGCCCTCTTCAAGAGAAATCTTGATGAGTTGATGGGAAATAAAAAGTTCACCCCAGGGATCACTCCAGCGGCTCTACTCAACAGAGGCACTGGGAACTACGTTTGGGTGGCACAATGCCAGGGTACTCCTATGGGCTAGGCATGTAAAGGCTCCAGGGCCATTAGCCTAGTACACACCTATGAACCTCTTAAAATAATTTGACGGAGGTTTGGGGGCAGTGCACAGAAATGAGACCGGAATGGCTGGGCAGGAGGAAGGGGTGTGTTTGTCATGCATCTGGCCACCTGGTTGGTAGGCTAGTAAAAGGAACATCCTTTTTTTCACTTTAATGGAAGAGAGAGGGGAGTGGGGACATAGAACTAAATGTAATAAGGTTATATTTGTGATTGGTTTATTACAGTGAAGTACTTTTTTTTTTTTTTTTGCCTTCACTTGTAGAGCTGAGGGGGTGGGGTGCAGATTCATACTACTGGCCCAGGGTGCTGTTTGTACCAGCTATTTTTCTACAGGGAAGAATACAGAGAGATTAATAGTCTGGCTTAAAGTAAAGTATGAGACCACCTTGGGCATAAAAGCAGGATTAGTTCTCAAAGAAACCCTGTCCTTGTGAAAAAGTAGGTAAGGTTGACTCAGTATAAGCTCTTGTAACTCCAATACTGTCCTAGGGGTTGGGAGGGTGGTCTAATGGTTAAGGTGTTTGCCTTACAAACACAAGGTGCATGGTTTGAGTCTCACAAGGGATAATTGGCTATGCTTAAAATGGCTCGCAAGGGCAGTAAGCTTAGTACTAACCTGTGAACTTGTGAGCTGAAGTCACAGCAAACAGTAAAACAGTTTTCCACATTTCAGGCTGATGAGCTGGTTCAAATGGAAAAAGAATAAGCTTTTCAAGCACAAAGTTGAGATACCAAAGAAAAGGCGCCTATTTCATAGGTAGATGCATATGCAATACCCCTTTCAAAAACTATTTAACTTGAGTATGGTTAGAAAGGGGGGATGCAAGGGCAGAGAAGCAGAAATGGCCAACAAGTACACTTGGAATGAAGAATAAGAAATGCCAGAGGACAGTAACTCACTGAAATAATTAAGAACAAGAGACAGTTTGGTCTGAAGAGGTCTCTGTTTCTTGTTTTGGTACCAGCTAGAAAATCTTTTCCACTTAAATGTAAATGCGTTTCTAGTAGCAGTGTTTTAACCTCCTTTAGAACTTGCTGCACATCCTTAGGAAAAAAGTGCCTATACAATATCAAGGTTCTGTCATCCAGGCATTTAATTGAAGAATTTTTAGATTGGAGTGAATCAAAAACCCTAGTCTTGTGTCAGCAAATCTGCTCTGTGGGGAAGCTTACAGTAACTGTCCTTGGCCAAAATGAAAATAAGGGAGAACCACTGTTGCCTGGACCAAAAGGGAGTCACCACCACCAATTTTGAAGAATCCTTCTGAATCTTCATAAAAAACTTTGATATGCAGTGAAAGGCATAGAACATTCCCAGCCATGCAAATGAGAAGGCATCTATATTCTAGGCTTGTTTGCCAAGAGTCCCAGAGAAGAATTTCTTTAGTTGTTTGTGCTGAGGGGAGGCAAACAGATCTACTTCATGTGTTCTCCACAGCTGGGATCATTTCTTGGAAGATCCCACGATGATGTTTCCATTCAAGGAGTCTGTCTTGGTCTTTATGAGCTTGTTTGCAATCAAGTTTCACTTTGACAGAATATATGAAGCCTGAAGAGTCAAATTAAGCTGAGTTGTTATCTTCCAGGGTATCAAAGCAAGTCTACAAACAGGGTAAGATCGGGGACCCCTTTGTTTATGGACTACATCACTGTGGTATTGTCTGTGATGCAGGATGCAAAAAACTCCCTTACCAGCCTCAGTAAGAAGCTGAGATTCCCTCATAAAATCCTCCAAAGCTAGTTACAAAAATAAATTGCCAAAGATTCCAAAGACAACCACAAGGCATTCAATAACTATGTCAAGAATCTAAATGGCAATGCTCAGATCTGCTCTGAGCTACAACAGAATGGCATTAAATATACTGATCGCAAGGATATTGCCAATATCCTGGCAGATAGATTCAGTGTCAACTTCACCCTCCTCTCACCCCCTAAATGGCCCATCTCAATACCGGAAGACTGCCAAATTCCAGTAATAACGGCCACACAGGTAAAAAATGCACTCTCCAAAGCTAAGAATACAGCATCCATGGGACCAGATGGCATCCCGGGCTGTGTACTACATGAACTACAAAATGAACTGGCACCTCATCTAAGTGTCATGTTTAATCATACCTTCACCTCAGGCTTCATGCCCACTGAGTGGCGCACAGCTACAGTTATCCCGCTCCACAAGGAGGGATCCGCTTTGGATCCCAGGAACTACTGCCTCATCAGTCTGACGAGCCTGATCTGCAAGGCCATGGAATGTATTATAATGGAACTTATAAACAAAGACATTGGCAGCCTTAAAACACTGGACCCCACCCAGTTTGGGTTCGTGAAGGGTCGATCTTGTCTCCTGAACCTGATTTACTTCTTTGAATAAGTCTCCAGAGCTGTGGATGAGGGTAAGGCAGTCCACACTGCCTATCTGGACCTCGCCAAGGCCTTTGACACCATCCCCCACTCTGGAGTCATAGATAAACTTACTAAGCTGTGCATTAATCCTTACATTACTTGGGTTGTCAACTGGCTTACTGACAGAACCCACACTGTAAAAGTAGCTGACTCCAAATCCAGCTCCAGACAAGTGACAAGTGGAGTACCTCAGTGTTCAGTCCTGGGACCTCTCTTGTTTGGCATCTACTTCTCTGAAGTACATGCCACCACTAAGGGACTCTGACTAACAAAGTTCACAGATGACTGCAAACTCGGAGCCATTATTGAATTCCCAAATTATGTTGATACTCTACAAAAGGGCCTTACGGAAACAGATGCTTGGTGCCAGAGCCATGGGTGCAAGCTCAATGCCAAGAAATGTATAGTTATCCCCTTTGAGAAAAAACATGCACCCATGAAAAACCACATAGGTGGCAGTACACTAAACACCGAAAGTGTGATAAGAGACTTAAGAACACAGGTGGACAGTGGTCTCACCTTCAATAACCACATCACCACAATAGTAAGGAAATCTTTCTATGTGGCACACCTCATCACAAAGGGCTTTTCATCCAGAAAAAAATGAGGTCATTGTCCCACTGTACTCATCCCTCATTAGACCCATTATAGAATACAATGCCCCATTTGGTATGTACCTCTCAAGACATCTGCAACAACTGGAAAGGCCACAGAAATACCTCACTAAAAGAATCACAGGCCTAAAGCAGATGCCCTATGCTGACCACCTTAAAAAACTCCAGCTATACTCTGTCACATTTCATCTACTATGAGGCGATCTCTGCTTAACATACAAGGCCATGTCAAACCCAGAGCTGCTGGACATGCTACACATAAAGAAATCCCAATCCCTCAAAGCCACACACTCCAGGGATCTAAACCTTGTCATCACAATAAAAAAACATGCTGGAGGGATAGGTTCCTGACCCAGAGACTCCCCAGACTCTGGAATAGACTGCCAATACATGTCAAGCAGAGCACCTCTTTGGCCCTCTTCAAAAGGAACCTTGATGATTGGAAGGGAGAAAGGAAATTCACCCCGGGGGTCCAGGGAAGTAAATAGTGTGGGAAGAAATAGCCAGGGAATTGTTATGGCTAGGCTTTGTATAGGCCCTAGGGCCGATAGCCTAGTACCAACCTATGAACCTATGTAATCAAACCATATTAACAAATTCACATTTACAAACATTATATATCACATACATTGCTCTATACAATATAGCATTCCAACATTATATAAATTCTTCAATTCCCGAATTCTCTTAAACTTCATTCCTTTCTGCATGTATTATTCCTGCAATTTCCATTTTTTCTAAGTAATTAACTCTTACTCTTTTCTAAAGATCACAATTCCAATTGCTTTATCTCTGTTACTATATTCTAGTACAGTTGGTTTAGATTTTGATTTCTATTTTCTAGTAATCGCTTTTTTGCAGCCACCATAATTAGACTCAGCAAGGTCTTACTATGTATAGGCAATTCTGATTCAGTATCATAGCTCAAAAATAATTTCCTTAATTGCACCAATTTGCACATCCAGTATTTCTGACAGAGGGGTCTGTAGGGAATCTTTAAAGTCTGCCAACTCATCACACTCCCAGAAAATATGTTCCCAATTACCTCTTTCTTCCCCGTCACACCTCCAACATTTGTTGTCTACTTGAGGTAAAATTCTTTGTAGTCTACTTGAGGTATAAAAATACCTATGTAAAGACTTCCAAGCAAAGATCATAAATCCTCAAGACTTTGTTGTATATTTGGGAGACATACATATATACTCTGTTGTTTCTTTGTGAAGTAGTTATCCAATCTCTCTTCGCAATCCTTTCTAACCTCCTCTGATTCTTATAGTTATCATGCAATATTTTATATGCTGTACCAATTATTTCTTTTTTAACAGCAACTTTTGTTCTAGATTCTACTAAAAACTCTACCAGTGCTAGTCTTTCACTTAAGATCCCCTATTTCTTTCTCTTTGCCTATACTCTGGTATCAGTCCTTGATAGGGATTGCAATTTTTAGCCTGCAGTCCAAATAAATTATTGGCCTCTTCCCATTCTATTACCTTTCCCTCTCTTATTATTTGCTCCCAGTACCTTGGTTCTTTGGACAGTTTTCTCCAATAAATTCCATCCTCTCTTGCCTATTGTCTGTATCCATAATTGTAGTCATCACTATCGGCAGAATCTCCTTTCTTCATTCCTGTGTTGGCTTAGTTCTTAAAATACTTTCTGCTACTTTATGAATATAATATTTTGTATGGTTATTGTTATTCTCCTTAAGGATCTACATCCAAGAATCCCTGTAGCTCCTTGTTTCTTGAGCACCCCCCCCTGTTTCATCATCATCCTTTTCCATTTTGAATTATAGGTTTCTGCTTAAATCAAAAGGTGCTTCAACAAAGTATTAGTTTAAGGGTGTGCACTTTTATGCAACCAGCTTATTGTACATTTTTTTATTTTTTATATTTTTCCCCTAAGAGATTTGTTTTCTCAATTGAATTGTACAAGTTATAGGTCACATTAAAGGTGGAAAAAGTTTTGAAATGATTTATTGTGGTCTCATTTTTCTATATCATAAAAACTGTCATTTTAACAGGGGTGTGTACACTTTTTATATCCACTGTATTTACTGATATTGGTGGAATTGTAATGACAGACGTTTGAGTAGATGTTTATGATGGAAATGTTCTGAATTGGGCAGTTTTGTATTATTGGTTCACACTTTATCCACCACTGGCCAGATGCATTTTCTTTGAATGTGGGTTTCAATCAGTGGCATAGCTAGTGGAGGATGAGAGAAGTGGTCCACCCCAGGTGGCACTTTTTAATTAACAAGAAGCTATTTTTTTTTTTTTTTTTGGCCTGGCAGCTGATGCAAAAAGGCAGATGTCAGGTAGAGCCATGGTGGCTTTCCATTTGGCTGATTTGCACACCATGACACATGCACACACACGGCAGCAGGCCAGCATGCAGCCCCTTTGACGGTTCACAGTATTAGAAAAATAGCAGGAACCCGGGACCAGGAAGAATATATGAAAAAGGACATATAGTGCTACAAGAGATTTTTAATTAATTTGTTATCTAAATGAATGCTTTGTATGGATTAGCACACTTCATCACAAAGCTTGACTACTCGGAGCTTACATGCATTCTTCTGAAAATTACGTCTTCATTTTTTATGTAAAAAGCACTGTCATTCAGAAAGTATATTGCTACCACATTTATGTCAGGCTATGCGGGACCAATAATCTTAAATGGCTTTTTTAATATATAATGAAACATTTGTTTGCATGTCACAGTAATAGATGAATTTGATTTAGTACTTTCAAAATATATGTTTAACTGGAAAAGTTTGGATACTACTGTGACTTTATAATACTATGTGGTCTTTCAAAATGTAATATTGCAAGGGAAAAACAGACCATTCAGTAAAAATGAACATTTTCATTACATTTTTAACTAAAATGAAGCACGTGTTTTTTGGGCTTTTTCACAGGGAAGAGATTTAATAACCAGAACTAGCCGTGGTGGAACGGTGGTAGCATTGTTACCTCACATCAAGAGGTTCTCTCATTCGATTCTTGGTGTGGCTTGGGAGTGCCTTCTGTGTGGAGTCTGCATGTCCTCCCCGCGGTTGGGTAGCGTTCGAAAGACATGCATGCGTAAAAGGGTGTGCCTTCGTTGAAGGTTGGGCATCGAGCTAGCACCTCGGCATTTCGTAAAAATCTACTGCCAATCATTAGCAGACCGCAGTTCTGCTGTGGCAACCCCTTACCGGGAAAAAGCCGAAAAGACAAACATTCTTGGCTTTAGTGCAAAGGTCATTAGAAAACAGCAGCAGTGACAGACTTAAAAAAGAGACAGTACAGAAGTGTGTATAGCATAGTTGTGTGTGTGTGTAATATAAACTGTATTGTAATCAGAATTACTTATTTACTTGTTTTATATGTCTGTTTATTCATGTATTCGTTTTTGCTAAAAACACAGCAAAAATGGCTCAGAATTAAACACTGTGATATGCCCCTATTTTGGGGCCTTTCTGCCACTTATTTATTTATGTCTTGTCCAGATTTCTTCCTTTTAAGAGATTGAGAGATATGGCTATATGTATTCTAGGTGTTTTCATGTGAATTTAGCTTCTATATTAATTCACATTCTCTTATTCTGTCAAGTCAAAGTCTCAAGTGAATTATACTACTATAAATAGTTTGAGTATGACTACCCCTGATTATGTTTGGACTAGTTTAGTCCCACTCCCTGGTTCTTTTTACATTTGTCTTTTTTGACTGGTTGAGAACTATGGTTCAGGTGGAAAGATTCCATGGCACTTATGTGGCAGCATTTGTACAGTATGGTGCTGTGACTGTGTGGTTTATGCAATCATGACAGTACTTTGCTTAGAGGACCCTATTTATGTCCCTGTCAGCACAGATTTCTGGTTCACTCATTGTATGTGTATGTACAGTACAGCATTTGACATTTGAAGTCATCTCTCTACAGATACTATTAAAACAGTTTGTATTGATTTTCTGTGTTTGTTATTTGCAAGAAAAGGTAGGCTGTTGACAGTGGTATCCTTGAGCAACTGAGGAAATGGATCTATACGGGCATGTGATACCTTAAAAGCTTGTTTTTATTTATGCAAAGAAACTTGGAATGCCATGTATACTGATACTGTGCAAATTGTCCCTTTTTTTAACTTCTCCAAATGTTTTGGATTTCTAATACCGTTTTTGTTAACTGGGTAGCATGTAGCACATGAAATCCATTTAAACATTAGTTAGTACAATATATATAACATTAATATTATTATTTCACTAAAAATATTTAACTGTATTGTGAAATAATTGTGTTAAGTTGTTAAAAGATCTGGACTTGTTGCATTTCTGAAAATGTGTATGGTCATTTATTGTTTCCTGTTGTTGCTGTTATTGTTGTTATTCTTCATGACTGCCATTCTTATTTACTATTATGTAGTAATATTTTTTTTTCTCAGGTGTCAATCTAATTCCATTCCCAAGATGAAGAGAAGAAAAGAGTGCGGTACTGCTTTTAGAAAAAAGAGAAAGGCAAGGGAAGAAGTATTAAAAAGAATGAAGGTGCACTATTGAAATACCTCAGTTGTGAAGAAACTACTATTATTGCTGCACCTGAAGCAGTTTCCAAATTAAAACCGACTTTAAGTTTAAGTAGTCCATCAACTTCAAGAAATGAAGTATGTGATGAACAAAAAATTCCATTTGTTAACTTAAAAGATGTTGGTCTTTGGCCAAGCAAGATTAATGATGACACATGAATGTTACTGGTACATCAATATGTGGCTGTGGTTCAACACCTAGATTTGCATTTCAGTGAAGTGATTCATCAAGGTGCATTAATCAAAGGAAGAAACAGAAAACTTACACACAACTGTTTTTCTTCCCCCAACCCTATGAAATGGTGAAAAAATGTTGAGATCGTGGTTGATTTACTCTCCTTCCAAGAAAGGTCTTTACTGCTTTTGTTGTAGACTGTTTACGGACAGAAGTTATTCCAATTTTGATTCTGTGAATGGATTCAATATGTGGTGGAAACTGAATCCTAAAATATTCGAACATGAATCTAATGTGGCCCACATTCAGAAATTCACACAGTGGAAGGACTTGGAAATTAGGATTAAATGTGGAGCAACAATTGATAAAAAAATCAGGAAGTTATTGAAAATGAAGTGAATAAGTGAAGCCAAATTCTTTTGAGATTGTTGTACATAATTAGATTCCTAGCGAAACAGAATTTGGCGTTACAGGGTCACCAAGAAGAAATTCACAATGAAACTGACGTTGATGCTGAATTGACAGGAAATAGAGACAATTATTTAGAATTAGAAGATTTGTTGGCAAAATATGACCCAGTGCTTCTACAGCATATTCTGAGAATCAAGATGGGAAATAAATTTGCTAAATCTTGTATGTCACCTATGATCCAAAATTAATTTATAGAAATTTTGGGAAATAAAGTAAGAAGCAAAATCATAGAACAAGTTGAACAAGCCAAGTACTATTCTATAATATTTGACAGCACTCCTGACATTTCTCATAAGGATCAGATGAGCCAAGTTTTGCACTATGTCATGACTGATGGAGATGAAGTAAAGGTATTGGAATCATTTGTTGATTTTATCGAAACAAAAGGTAAAACCTCTGAGAATATTTCAAGTATGATTTTGGAAAAACTAGAACATGATGGAACTGATATTCAAAATTGTAGAGGACAAGCTTATGACAATGCTGCTGTGATGGTGGGACAATATACTGGTGTTCAGAGTCACATATAAGAAGTTAATGGAAAAGTAGAGTTTGTTGCTTGCAGAAATCATAAGCTGAATTTGGCCGGTGTATATGCAGCTTCTGTTGCTATAAATTCTGCCACCCTTTTTTGGAACTTTGGAATGTTTGTTCATGTTTTTTAGTCCTCAATTCATCGTTGAGATATTCTGACTTCGGTCACTTGTCAAAGTCTCAAGCGCATTATAGAAACACAGTGGAGTGCAAGGGGAGAAGCTGTAAGTATCGTAAAAAAAAAATTCTCAGGCATTTTATAAGCTTTAGAAGATTTAACTAGTGAAGAAGAAAACACAGTTACCAGGTCAGATGCTGGTGTATTACTTGCTGCTTTGCAGTCATTTTCCTTTTTGTGCGTTCTTGGACTGTGGGAATCTGTTCTTCTAGAAATTAATGACACACAGGCTTGCCTACAAACTAAAATATTAAATATACAGCATTGTGATATAAAACTTGAAGCTTTAAAATCATTTTAATTGAAAATAGGAACAAGCTAGTGAACAGTGAAATAAAATATTCCAAAGACATTTGTAATGATCTAGGAATAGTCATGAAGGAGCGTGAACTCCAATGTAGAAAGAATAAAAAAATGTTTGGTGAAGAATCAAGTGATGATGCTGAATTACCATATGAAACTGAATTGTGAAGGGAAATGTTTTCTTCACTGGATAGAGCGATTCAAGAAATAACTATAAGATTTCAACACCTTCATGTTCTTCCTGAAAAATATGCATTCCTTACTCCAGCAAATCTTTTGAATGATGACTACAAGTGTCAACTACATCATGATGATCACAGTGACTGATAAGGAAGAGTTCCTCATTGAGAGAAAAAGGCTTCAAAGTTTCACTGCTGTTGCTGCTAAGCAAGAAGAAACAGAGGTGTGGAGGGAAGGGCCCCTTGAACATTTACAGTTTATTCATAATTGTATTCTTGGGAATTAAGTTTCAAATATTGTAATACTGCTGTGAATTGTCATGACAATTGCTGTTAGTGCTGCTAGCTGTGGGAGAAGTTTCCCTAAACTAAAACTGACAAAAAAATTACTTGAGATCTACTATGAGCACCTTGCATTTAAAAAACATTGCCATACTCTCTATAGAATACAAAATGAGAGACAAAATAGACTTTGATAATGCCAATGTTTTTGCTAAGAGAAAACAAGAAAAATAGCTTTGTAGATTGTTGTAATTAATATTTACTTAAAAGTATAGTTAAGAAAACTAATTTTTATTTGTTTTTCTATATGTCGTTTCCACTTTTTTTTGACTATGTATGATGTGTATTAACACAAAAGACAAAAGATACCCTCCCAGGATGAACAGTGTTCTGACTGAAACAACAATTTAAAGAGACCGCACATCTTAAGAATGTGTTTCAGGGGTACTTTCCCATTCAAACCATTCCCTCTGTCTGCCTGCAATTGAATTATCTATCTTAATTCTGACTTTTCCATGTCATTACAAAAATCACACAGATGTGGACCTTTTTCTAATTTTTTCAACTACTAGGAATTAAAATGTATCTATGTCACAAAAATCTAATACATGCTTTGCTAATGCATTACTGTCATCCCTAATCTGAATATGATATAAATGGAATGCATGAGGGAACATTTCTGTGTAGTCTGTTTAAATGATTATGCTTGCATCGTGTTTTGTAATGAATGATACATTGATATTATGACTGGTTCTTAGTTGAATACTAGACTGTGATTGGAGGTTTTTGAGTCAGATGACTTTTTATTTGTAGTTTAAATTTGTGAATGCTGTCTTGTTTTATATTGTCTGAAGAAGCAACATCTCAGTTGTGAAAGCGTTTACCCATTTTGTGTATATACATTTTTATACACATTTTATTAAAACTTTTACATTTCTCTATCATGTCTCAGTGATTCCTTCATTTACTTTTGGACTAGGATGTGTATTATGTTTAGTTTTGTATATGTATTATGTTTTATTTTGTGAGGGGGAGGGGCGGCACAAACTCTAGCTACGCCACTGGCCTGGCCTGAGTATAAAACTAAATGTTCTAAACATTTTACAGATTGTATCTTGCTATCCATATTCATAGGCAAGAGCTTCAAGTTTTTCAGTTTTTGTTTAGTCCCTTCCAACAGACTTAGCTGCCATACCTGAATCCTTTTTAATCCATACTCCTAAATATTTCATTTTATCATGTCCCCATAAATATCGGTATTGCTGAACCAATTCATATGTGGGTACATAGTTTATAGCTATAGCCTTTGTTTTATCTTCATGAATTTTATATCCCCAAAAAACAAAACAAAACAAAAACAAAAAAAAACACACAAAAACAGAACTGTCTCAGGATATTCCACAACACATTTCAGTCCTTTTCTGGCTCCATCAAATGCAAAATAATATCTTCTGCAAATAAAGCTAACTTTTTTGAATACCATACCAATTATATCCCTGAATTTCTGAGTCCCTTATTTTCATTTACCAATGGTTCTAAATATAATGCAAATAAAAAAGGGGAAAGAAGACACCCTAACTGGTTCCTCTGTTCAGACGCAACTTATCAGAGAGGTGCCCTCCCACTTCGATTTTTGCCTCTGGTCTCTAATTAACCTTATTATTGTATCAGGAAATGTAAATGCTTCCACTGCCCTACTCATAAAATGCCATCTTACTCTGTTGAATGCTTTTGTTGCATCAAGACCCACCAACACCAGTGGTATTTTCTTATACTCTTGTCCATCTTTGTTCCATTAATGTTGTCAAATATTTGCCTCCTCTCCACCAAAACACTGGTCCATATCTATCAGTTTTGGTATCACCTTTGCCATTTTATATCCATTATAGACATAAACACTTTATCATCATGGTTTAAATTGAAATGAGATCGTACAATGCTGGGTCAGATGGGTCTTTACCATGTTTAGGTATTAAATCCACCACAGCGTTTTTACAGGAGATTGCTGTCTCCCTTCCTTTTAAAATACCATTAAATGAAGCCTTCCAGATCTTTATCACTTTCTTCCCTCCTAGCTTCCAAGCTTCCACTGGAATACCATCTATTCCTGGAGACTTTCCTACAGATTGGTTATATATCACCATTTTTATCTCATCTCGTCCTGTCTTAACTGTTATTTGTTGAGCCTCATCTACCTCTAACCTTGGCTTATTTAAGTCTTCCATAAATATTTCCATTTGTGCTTTTTCTTGATTTTCCCACATCTCTGCTTTATATAAATTTTCATAAAATTTCCAAATATCTCTTACCTCTACAGGACCTCTGGTTAATTTTCTTGTTATAGATTCCTTGAATCTGGCAACAGCCCTTTCTACTTTATGTTTTCTATGCCAGAAGTTTTTGTGCTCTGGACTTATCAAAAACAGTTGCTTAACAGCAATCTTTCTAAACTCATTCATGTTATTCAGGTACTCCCTTATTTTGTCTTCAGCACTCTGCAATTGTGCCTGTTCTTATTCTGGAAGATTCCCTTTATTTTGTAATACTTTAAACTTTGTCAGCCTCTCTAAATAATTACTTTGACTTCCTAACCAAATCTATTTTTCTTGTAATTCTATCTTATTTTTTAAACTCCACTTTCATTTTCTCCCACTTACTACCTATAACTATCTTCTATAATACCTCCCAGATAATTTCCACTACCCATTCCTTAAATTCTCCTCTTTTTAACAGGTAGGTGGGAAAGTCAGTGTCTCATCTTTACTTCAATATGCATTTTTATCTTTGTATTTATTGACATATGATCTGAAATAGTTATTGCATGTGTATCACAATTCTAAATTAACTGCACGTGTCCCTGTGAAATATAATTTCTCTCAAGTTTGTTCTACTGTTTGTGTATAAATGTAAATAGAAATCTAACTACTGTTTGTGTATAAATGTAAATAGAAATGTAGCTACTCTGTGTTTGACTGGAACTTAGTACAATGCAGTGTAACCAAATGGAGATTTTCTCCCTGAAAATGGGCATTATCCAGTTGGACTTTCCTGGAAAACAAAGACAAATAAACCAATAATAATTACAAGTCTAGCCCAGTTATTGTACTTTGCAGAATTATTTGTAAATTCTCTGAGTTCCTATTACTGAATTTATGTCTTTCATATCAAATATTTTCATAAATTTCTTTAGAAATCTACCCACTTTTGTTATATTTTCCTTTCTAGGCTCCCTAAATACATCCATACTGTTTCAAATCAAATTGCAGTCCCCACCTACAAGTAATATTCCCTGTTGAAAAGCTGACTATTTCTCCCAAGCATATTTTAAGCTCCAAAATATCAGTTTTAGGTAGGTTAATAGGTTCATAGAGTAGTACTAAGCTAATTGCCCTTGCGAGCCATTTTAAGCCTAGCCAGTTATCCCTTGGGAGACTCAAACCCTGCACCTTGTGTTTGTAAGGCAAACACTTTAACCATTAGGCTATCCTTCCAACCCTCTGTAAGGCAAACACCTTAACCATTAGACCAATCTACGAATATAAATACATGCCAGTGTAATCCTCATCCCTTGTCAGTAGCCCTTTACTACTACAAATCTGCAATTATTTACTTTTTTCCTCTTCTATCACTACTGGAGCACATCTAGCAATGAATATAAGTACTCCTCTTTTCCTTTGTCTCTGATATTCAATAAAATATCCATTCTAAAACCCTTTCTTTATCAAATTCATATGCTCCATTTTTTCCAAATGTGTCTCTTGCAGCACTGCTACTTGCACTCTGCATTTCTTAACATAATTAGGTATTCTTTTCTTTTTGTCTATACATGTGAGACCAGTCCATTTCATGATAATATGAAAAGTGTTACCATTATGGTTGTTGTTGTTGTCTTTCAGCTTTTCCCGGTTAGGGGTCGCCACAGCAGTGGTAAGAAGTCATTATTCCCTCCTATTAGATATGGCAGCTTTTTAAAATGTATATTTCCAGCTTCTGTGATATATATACCCATTAATGTCTGGCAGGTTTATCCTTTATACAGTTTTTCTTATCATCAGCATTGGAACCTATGTGACATTTTACAAGACTTTTTGTTTTAATAAAAACCCTCAATCAAAAAAAAAAAAACAAACACAGCCCCAGAACAACCTCATAACCTGTTAATACAAATGCACATAATTATGTACGTCTTCAAATAATGAAGTTTAACCCACCTAATAGGAACATTTGTGCCAAATAGACAGCTGCTAACATAAACCTTAATTAACCTGAAACTGAGGTTATCATAAGAAGCATGTTATTATTTGTGCTTCTATTTATGCTAACTGAAGTTGTTCTTTTTTATCTTTATTCCCCCTCCCCAAATGTGAAAACTGCTTGTATGATTTCAGAAATTACTAAATTTTAGCCTTGTAGAAATGAGGGTTCTGTCTTTTATTGAACTATCATTAGGTTACCTCCATAAAAATGTAATAAAAATGTAGTCCTGTTGCAGTTTGATAAAAAGCTGAAACATTTACTGCTAAAGGAAAACGTTTCATTATATTTGGTGTTCCCATATTTGCTTGTTTCCACTTAAAATGTGTTATTAGATTGAGCCAAGGGTCTTAATCCAAAAATAGACCCATGCAAATGTAACAGAAAACATATCAGCTCCACACATATTATAACACGGATACTTTTACCCCATCTTCCATCTCAACGGTCCAAGATTACAGCTTATTAACTAAAAACATGCTTTAGTCTAGTTTTTCTTCTCTTTTATGCACTGCAATGCCTACATTTTTTGATACCAAAAAAGAAGAAAGAGAAGAGGAAGACAGAAAAGGCATCCATGTACTTTAATAACTTTTGCTGGTAGAGCAGAAAACCTCAGATTTTCCCTACATGCTCTGTCCTCTATTTCTACCATTTTTTTGAAACATCTCTTCTTGATGATGGCTACTGGATGGGCAATAATCAAAATTTCTGAAAGCATACAAAGATTTGATAGTTTAGTGGCCTTGGAATTACTATAATCTTCTGGAAGTATAGTACCACATTAAATATTCAGTCACATACTCAGAGGTCTATACAGAAGACTTTACCAAAGTTGATAAACATAAGTTATGCCTTACCATAATGATATGCGAAATAAGATAAAATCCTTGGTAACATTCTGACCTATGTACTGGCAGACACCACAGTCACACTCTGTACATGTTGCTGTCTGACCTGATTTTATTTATTTATTTATTTTTTGCCATCAAAAACTCATGAGGTGCACCTCTGCTGCTAGGTTCCCAGTTCTGAGTTGTCACTTTTCTTTGTTGGTGTCCAGAACTCTGTTATTTTAGCTGATGAATGATTTTTTCATTAACTTAATAGAGCATGTGCATTGACTGAATAGGAGTTTTCTCCATTAAAGAGGACGGGATATGGAGGGAAGTAAGCTGTCACCAAGGATATCATCCTGAGAATCAGACAGATCATCAGTACCACTGTGGATTAGGCCCCCATTTATATTTTAGGAAGATCCTTATAGCGAAAAACTCTCAACACATTGGCCCCAACAGACAATATGAAACAAGACGTCATGTCTAGCTTGGAGTGCTTGGTAAAGGTGTTTAGAGATGCTATGGTATTTGCTACACAGATGTTATCAAGTGATACATGCCTAAAGAAGGTTGCAGAGGTGGTCATGGCTCTTCTGGAAAGAGCTTTTGGAAGAGAAGATAACTGTTTCCTTACCAAAATGTAACAGAAGATACAGCCTGAAATTGATTTAGGTAAGAGTACTTTTGGAAACCTCTTAACCTTTCCTGTTAAAAGCAAAGGAGGTGAGCAGCTGGTCCAAGTTCCTGAAGTTCCTTGTTTTGTCTAAACAGAACTTAAGGATTCTATGCACATCCATGCAATGTAGAATCATTTCTTCTATTCTGATAACAGAAAATAGAGGTAATCCAGAAGGCTCAAGTGCAGTTTGGTATCCTACCTGTGACCCTGATGATGCCAGGACTAACAAGAAACAGACTACAAAGGATTATTCAAGATAAAATCACTTTAGTTTGCAGATCTAATGGAGTTTCTCTCTCTCTAATATCCTCTCTGTGGGAGGAATAAAGAAACCTTGTTGAAGTTTCCAGTAGTTTATTCAGTTAAGTAGGTAGACAAATAAGTGTTCTTGTTCTAATGCATTACATTCAACAGGTAAGTTATTTAAAGGCATTTGCAGCCAATGGTGGGGGGGGGGTCCAGGGGAGCTGATTGGATGAAAATCTGGGAGATGGAAAAACCAGTAGCAAATCTCAAAATGTATAGGTTAGTCCTTTATTTGAATATTTATGAAAGACCCCCAGTGGGTTTATCAGCTCAGCAGCCTGTGGATCCTCCTTCTTAGTTAAAAAGTTTTATTTTTATTTTTAACTTTTAACATGACATCAGACTCCAGATCCTCAAAAAACAACTACCAGAGCACTGCCATGATTTCCCAAACCATGAAGGTTTCCACTTCCACATCCTGGACAAGTTCACTATGGGTCCATTCAAAGGAAACAAAAATGCCATCCTTGAAAAAATGGAGTTAAGCTGGCAGATCAGGCTGGATGCCCACCACCACCCTGGTCTAAACTCAAGCTTTTCCATTAAAGGTGTGCTTGCACTCAGGAAGCTAAACCATACAGCTAACACACTTGCACTGTTTAAACCAGGATTTGGACATAAAGTGTTAATTAACCATAATTGCTGCTGTTAATATGAAAAAGCTAATCAAGTAATTAGATTTGTAAATCACTGTATCGACCTTGGTATGGCTCTTCTTGTGAGCTAGTAACATGGAAAACAAGCCACTCTGTCAATTTTGTTTTCTTTTGTGATGTATATATATCTAAAAAGTAACTGTAATGAGTTTGAAAATGCTTTTTATCTCATGATGTGCACAAACATAAACAGCAACTTTCAGTTATTTAAAAATGTATTTTCTCCCTAATATTCATTTGGGACTTGGGCTTTCCTTTTGGTGTTAGGAGTGAGAAAAGGGGGCCAAACACTAGCCTCCAAGTTTGATTAACAGCTCACACTCATACTGGTTATATCAGCCTCCTACAATTATATAACCTCACCCTGGGCCCCATGGCACGGCCCCCTCTCTCAAGAGATTGGTTAACTCTCCTTCCACCTGATCCCTCCCAGTTTCCAACTTTTTATCTTGCCAGGCACAGAGCTATCTAGCACTAACTTCACCACTTGGAGCCTAAAGAGAGGAAGAATCTGAACAGAAGAGCCCTGACTTCACCATCTGGAAGCTGAAGAGAGGAAGAATCTGAACATATGAGCTCTCTGTAACTCCTAGACTCAGGAAGAAGCTTGGCAGTAAAGTCCCAAGACTGGAGTACCATAAAATCATGCTGTGAGACCAGCAGTATTCTACCTCTCACTGCAGTTACCCCCACAGCAACGAGGTATATATACTCTAACCACTGGGCCTGGATTTGACAAAATTTCTGTATTCTGCAGTACAAAGAAAATTGTTATCCCAGGGCAACATTCCACACTACGCTGGTACTGCAAAACACACCACCGTTTAATTAAATACAACTATAAATAAGTGCTTTTATCTTTAACTTTGTAAAGACTTAGTCAGATGAAACAATATGTGAAGCACCAACCAATTTAAAACTTTGTGAAAAATCACATGACTCCTTGAAGCTCCATTCTTAATGTCATACTCCATAAAATAAATACTTTAAATACATACATGATATAAAATGCCATATTCATAAACGTGAATAAAACTCAGTAAAGAATATTTTAGAAGGCTTAAATTAATACTTAAAACAGCATTGACATCTAGGAACAAAGTCCAAGCTATAAACCAATTTGTTCTTCCTGTCTTAACTTACAGCATTGGAGTGATTGATTGGCTCCAAAACATGTTGGACAGATTAGACAGGAAAACAAGAAGGATGCTTCATGCTCATCAAATGATTTATAAAAATCAGTGCATACCAAGATTATATATCCAATGTTTTGAAGGAGGTATGGGCCTCCTTGAAATTGATTACATGTACAAATCTGCAATTGTGGGACTGCATACATATCTGTTGACTTCACAAAACCCAAACATAGTGAAAGTTTTGAAACATGAGGGGAATAAATCTAAGATGACTTCCCTGCTTAGTATAGCAGAAGCATATTGACATCAATCGGGAATGGAAGTCAAACCAGAAGTAGATGAAAATCAGGCAGTAACTGAATATGCCAAAAACAAAATAAAACAAAAAAAAAACAAAAGAAAGAATATAAGGTGAAGGATCAGATGAGAAGGCAAGAAATGTGGAAAATGCATAAATATAGTTGCAAGTGTAGGAAACTCCTGGAAGAACCTCATGTTAATGAGGATTGAATGCAGGAATGGTTAAGGAGAGGCAAATTAAAATCAAAAGATGAAAGGTTAATATTGGTGACCCAAGACAGTGGACTATGTCCACATTAGTTTACAGTCCATTGAACATGTGAGAGAAACGGATAAATGTAGGTTTTGTAAAACAGAATTGGAAATAGTTGCACACCTTGTTGCTGGTTGTGACATACTAATGGCAGAAAGACTGTATACTGAAAGGCATAGTAATGTGGCAAGACTGTTGCACTGGGGATTGTGCAAACATTATAATATTGAATAAGCTGGAAAACACTGGAAACATGAGCCACAAAGCATCATAGAAAATTATGAAGTTTACATCACATAGGATCACCTGTTACCAGCAGATCAAAAGGGTTTACTATAAAATTTGCAAAGAACAAAAAAAAAAAAGTGCAATACTGTGAAAACATCATCGAACATGGAACACTGAACAAGTCAGTATGTCCAATCACATGCCGATTATTC
Organism: Protopterus annectens; assembly: GCF_019279795.1. Taxonomy (NCBI): domain Eukaryota; kingdom Metazoa; phylum Chordata; order Ceratodontiformes; family Protopteridae; genus Protopterus; species Protopterus annectens. Next base: position 807,704,784 of record NC_056726.1, read on the forward strand.
GATTTGGCATTATTCGATGTACTGTTTATCCTACGTCTGTCAGAACAGTAACTGCCATCCTGGTTGTGAGCAGTACAAACGTACTGCACAACACTAAATTTCACGTTTTTGCAGGGGGGGCAAGCCCCCCTGCACCCCCACACCCCCTGCAAATGATCTATTCCAACTCAGTGGGGAAAAGGGTAAATATCCTGATCCGCACTGTACTGCAAACTCTAACAACACTGACCACATATATGTGAATGCACAGTACATTTTCTGACTGGGACCTCACGCACCTGAAGATTTGATGACATGCCCATACATGTCAAGCAGAGCACCTCATTGGCCCTCTTCAAAAGGAACCTTGATGATTGGATGGGAGATAGGAAATTCACCCCGGGGATCATGTCAGTCGCCCTGTTAGACAGGGGCCCAGAGAAGTAAATATTGTGGGAAAAAATTTCCAGGGATTTGTTATGGCTAGGCTTGCATAGGCCTTAGGGCCGATAGCCTAGTACCAACCTATGAACCTATGAACCTATGAGATTTAGCCAACTGGAATTCGACATCTTGTGGTCACCAAACCTTCATCCCTAATTTTGATAGTGGAAGATAGATGCGAGAAAACCAGATATAGTGGTCCATGAAAAGAAGACAAAAGTAGCATTGATCACTGAAATCACTGTACCCAGTGGCTACAGTGTCTTGCATACATACAGACACAAAGTAATAAAATATCAGGATTTTCAGGCAAACACGAGGGCAATGTGGAAGAAGGATACCCAGACAGTTCCAGTAGTAGCAGTAGGGGAAATAGATTTTATAAAAAAGAATTTACAATCATACTTGGACACGTTTGAGGCACAGACACCTTCCAGGACCACTATACTGTTGCAAAACTGAGCAGTCAATTGCTTTCATCTTCTTCAGAACTGCTTTACACATCAAACACCACTATTAAATACTCACATCATAACTCCATGTGATTAAAAACAACCAATACAAATTGACATTAAATCAAAGAAACTTAAGATTTAAAAAAAATGACCATTTCACACAAAACACTAATGTAACTATTACTAAAACTCCTGATGATACATTAACCTTCAAGGTTTTTTAACTTTAAAATAGGAGTTAATGAGCAAGACTCGTTTAAACCAGGGGGTTCAAGGGCATTACATCTCAAAATCTTTAGAAGACTAACTCTTTTTTATTTATATGTTCATCTATAAAAAAAAAATCCTTTGGGATCATTTTCAACATAATCCAACACTACACACTTAAACTTATGATCTGGTGCTTTTGAAATGTGTCTGTATGAGGCATTCGTGATTTTAGCTCTGGCAACTTCAATCATATGTTCATAAATGTGTTCTTGGATTTTATTAATCAGAGTACTTTTTTTTTAATTTACTTATTTGGTGGACAAAGATGGGTTGGCCTATTTGGATATTTTTCTTACTAAAGATTATGATAATGAATGTTTTTCCTCCATTATATCTTCATTAATTTCTATTTTAAAGTTAAGAAGCCTTGGAAGTTAATGTAACATCAGGAGTTTTAGTAATAGTTACATTAGTGTTTTGTGTGAAAATGGTAATTTTTTTTTAAATCATAAGTTGCTTTGATTTAATGTCAGTTTTATTGGTTGTTTTTAATCACATGGAGTTATGATGTATTTAATAGTGATGTTTGATGTGTAAAGTAGTTTTGAAGAAGACAAAAGCACTTGACTGCTCAGTTTTACAACAATAAAGTGGTCCTGGAAGATGTCTGTGCCTTATCCATTTGTTTTTTTTGGTTATTGTTTTTTTTTTTTGTCTTGGAATACTTGGATATGTTACCAGTACATGTAACTCCATACGAATTGCAGAAGGGGTCATTACTGGGCACTTTGCGGATGCTGCGAAGAGCACTTTTGGCTAACATCAAAGACTGAAACAATACTAATTTCATGAATTTTAATCGTACTTTGACTTAGGAATGGGGCCCATTCCTGTCATGGTATTAGAAACCCAAAAGACTTAGAGAAATTAAAAAAAAGTTAATAAATAAATATGTCTAAAGGAAATCAAATCTACCATCCAGGCCATGAGATTCAAGCTCCTGAGGTCTGGATGAATGCAAGAGCCCTTTTCCTGTGTGACCAAGTTCATCCTCTGGTGTAACTTGAGATAACTGCCCTTGGCTAGATGACGCAGATGGGAGAACCAATGTTGTCTGGTCAAAAATGAGTCGAGAACATAGTCTTTGGTTTGACGTTTTGAATCTTCAAAAGGCCCAGTGGGATAAGAGGAAAGACATAAAATAAATTCTCTTTCCTTGAATATGAAAAGGTATCTGATCTCTAGGCTTCCTTGCAAGGGGGGTCTGGTGCAAAAAAGTCTGATTTGTTTATTTAGAGTAGAGGCAAAAAAGGTCTATGGTGGACAATCAGAAAGAAGACCTCAGAATTCAACAACTGTTCATAGTGGTCTGCTTTGGAGCTGTTCAAATAGTCTGCAATTGTGATCTGCTTAGAGGGAATGTAGACAGGCTGAAAGAAGAGGTTACTTTCATAAACACATTTAATCAATGCAACTGGGAATCACTTATGACTCTTCATTAGATGATGCTGTTAACACAATTTAACACAGCCTTCCTAAATATCCTAGACTTCCTCGCTGCCCTTAGGTCAAAGAAATGAAAACAAACCCTGCTGTGTGGCTATCCTTCAAATCAAAACAAATCATGAAACACAGAGAAAAAGCATTGAAACTTGGTTAGAAATAAAGCAGATAAGACCCTGCTAGCTTGCAAACAACTAAGAAACAAAACTAAATAATTCATCATAAAAGATAAGAAAACATATTACTGCACCCTCCAAAACAAGCAGTCTAATAACTCTAAACTCTTCTGGGCATCAGCTAATAAGCTGTTAAAGCCAGGACAAGTCATATAACTTACACCAAAAATACCAAACCTCCATGCCCCTTTTCTGAAATTTCAGTGCAGGAATTATTAAACAATTAATTATTGTCTAATGGAGCTTCCATCAGTTTGGCATTTGCATCATCTGGAAGAGACTGAAACTTCAGCTAAGTATATATATTTAAGAACTGAACCAGTGCAAGCTGCCGTAGATCAAGCATCAGCTGCATCATATCTCCACTTTTAATAGAATGTCTGTCACCTGAGAGGCAGAGCCAGGTATTTCTTATAAGGAAGATTTTGTCTCAGAGTCTGGTGCATCAGGAACCACTTTGGTCATGTTACCAAAATCTAAGGCAAGTATCTAGTCATGTATGTTTGATTGCTGATGACCCAAATGGACAGAGTGGATGAAGTATAAACATTTTTTCTATACCTGTCCATAGCCCTACTATATGTGTCATTAGGGAGAGAATTAGTGGAAGGTAGCATTTTAGACAATCTATCTGATCCCAACGAGATAAGTGCAGGATCAGAAGAAGTGTTTTTATAAAAGTACTTGTGAGATTCAGGTACTTTATAAAATTTGTCTGGCTTCTTTGAAGTAGGGAGTTGGGAGTCTGGTGCCAGAGAAGCCAACAGAAAACTATGGCCTCTGAAAATAGAGGTATAGTAGAGGGTTTAGGCACTTCCATGTTTAGAAGATAAGATCATAGTACCTTTTTTGGAACTCGTTTATCTGCTTGTCTTCCCATTTGAAAACATTCTTTCATCTTATAAATAGTGTTCCCAATGGTAAGCTCTTCATGGCAGCGGGGGGGGGGGGGGGGCATCAGAAGATAGGTTGTCATCTATCTGCGATTTAAAACCTGAAGGTGAATTAATTTGTGAAGCATAAACAAGATTGTCAGTCTGTGAGATGGAAGAATAGAAGATGAAAGAATTTTCTTCCACAGGGTACAACTCCCTCTTCCTCTTATGAGGGGTACAGGTAGAAAGAGAAGGAAACTGGGAAGATTGAAAGTCCATGTTAGCTTTAAACAAACCTTGGGAGAATTTAAACTGGTCTTCCTTAGAGTCCCTAAGGGAAGGATTTAGAGTAACCTCTCAAGTGTACCTCATTACGAGGAATGTACCTCATTTGGGATCTTAAAAAGTTCATGTTCCTCGAAGTTCCTCAAAGTTCCACATTGAAAGACTCTGTCACACATTCAGTCTTAGGACTTTTTTAAGTGAAATCCATTGTAAATAGAAATTAATTATATTAATTCATTAAAAGATCTTCTTTATAAGTAAAACCAGCATATCTTAACAATCCCATGACCTTTCTAGTTGAAGTTGTTAGTAAGCCATTAGTATGTGTTCCACATTTTGGACATTTGTTCCACATTATGAGGGCTAGTGTTCCTCATTTTGGAGATGGAAGGTTGAGAGCTATGCTCACTGAGGAGAATCCGAGCAACAAAGGAGCATTACAAGATACCTAGTGCTTCAGAACACTCATACAGGGAGAGAAAAGACACTTCAAAGCAAAAAAATATCTTTTTCAACCAACAAAGTCTTCTGATTGACACTAAATGTGTCAGTGAAGAACTGGTGATCTAAATTTAAAGATGCATCTTGTGAATTTTGGATGATCAAAAAGTCAGGGGTAGTTCCACATGTGGAGTAACCCTAGTGCATTCTGGGAGATAGTCCAGAATGTTGCAGAAGATGTGTCTTTTTCCCAATGTACCTCATAAATGAGCATTAAAAGCACAAGCCACTTTTGAAACAAGAGCCACCATTATACATTAATCTATAATTAATATTTCAGTTATGAATGCTTTCACTTACAGCTCATTTTAACCCGTGTGTATACACACACCTTCTAACCATTTAATTCCTCATCAGAGTGCTAAGACTGTCACGTTACATAGCATGTCTATAAATGACAGTTACATAGTTACTGTAACAATGGATTTGTATGAGTGTGTCCATCCTCAGTAAGCTCTAGTGCTATAGATGCAGGCTTTAGGATCACTCAGTACTCCAAACTTTCCCATGCTATCACTGCCCTCTCCTTATAGTGTAATGCATCACTGCTACTTCCTTCTTCATCTCTGAGATACAAGAGAAGGCAAGGGCCAAGGCCACACATACACACACACAAACACACACACACACACACACACACACACACACACACACACACACACACACACACACACACACACACACACGGCAAGAGAAAAGGGGCACTAATGAGGACAGACCCACTCCCATAGATGTATCATTACACTAACAACATAACTTTTGTACTTGACAGGAAAAGGGTCAATACTCAGTAACTTATAGGAAAACATTCCTATTTCTTCTTGATGAAAGCTCTTAAGCCAAAATTTCTCAAGTCCAACTTATAATAGCTGATAGAAATGTTCATGTTGGACCAAGTAGCAGCTGCACAGATACTGTCCACCAAAGCATTTTTAAAGAAGGATGGTGAAAAGGCCAAGGCTCTAGCAGAAATTAAATTTCCATAATTACCATAATGACAGCAATGGATTAGCAGTTCCATTCTCATCACTTGTAGGACTAAGACCAACAGGATTTACGTCAGCTGCAGATCTTTCACAGGCTATCAGGACCCTTTCAAGACCAGCAGGACTTTCATAGGCTATCTAGGACCTCCCCTTTATCTATAATTGTCTGGTAATAAAGAGCTATCACCAGATCTCATAAGCTTACACAAAAGGCAGGTGCCTAAAAATAAAATCAGCTAATAATAAACAACACATAAAGCAAGACAATGATTCTGCTCGTTAAAGGTAGCCAGGTTCAAGTAGGATGGTAGTGGAGGGAAATGGTGATGAGGCTGGAACTGCCAATCTGGATCTGTCATTAGAATTAAATATGAAATGTTTGTATTCTGGCACTACAATTCCATTCATGTCACTTGCAAGACCAAGTACCAAGCTAACCTCTTGGGTGGACCCTCATTAAAAAATGCCCCAAATAATGAAAGCACCAAATAAGGCATGGACCTAGAGATCACAACCAGCATATAGTGTTTTGTAAATGTATTCTGTGATGCTTGTGTTGCTGCTGTATAAATGCCATGTAAGGATGCATTCTTAAAGATTCTTGACAGATATCCATAGCCCTAACAGTGGGCCCTTGGTTCAGTCACTAAAGTTCTAGTGAGCTTTTCATAACAGAACTTAATAAAAAATAGAAAGTCACTTTGAGAGCACTAGCTATGACATTTTAGACACCCCCCCAATTTTGCCTGTACAGGAAACAACTAGGGGGTCTTTTCTAATTACCTTAATTCAGATCAAGGAGAATGACTGTGGAAACCATGTAGTATATCAGTCTCCTCTGCTGGAGTAATTTGGAAGGAATACTGATAATTTATTCTCAGGAATGGTCAGTGTCTGTGGAGCACTAGATAATGGCAGAACAACAAATAAGGCCTGGCTGTCTCTCAGAAATTTTCCCAGCAGACGTAACACCTACCAGAAGGTGATTGTTTCAAGGAAAAAAGATCAGCAGTAGCAGCAGGCTCAAAAGTGGGCCACATTAAAAATTATAACTCTTGGGACTTCCAAGATGGCTGCACACTGAGTAACAGCATAACTTCAGCTCTTCCAGTATGAAAACAGAAATTGAGAAAAATGAGTGCCACAGAAAATGCTTTTTGGTAAAATTCAGTTACTGGCTTATGAATACACTGCCAGGATGTCAACAAAAAAAAAATGGAAAACCTGAAAGAAAATAAACCAGAAAAGGTAAAGAAAAAATACTGCCTGGGAAGGATTCTGCAGATGTACAGCAAAAAGCAGTTCAAGCTTCATCTCTGGTTCAAGAGATGGCTTCCAGTAATCTAGATGAAAATTAAATCAGATATATTCAGAGGTAATTAAAATAAATGAAACATTGAAGCAATACATTAAATCAAACAAAAATGCTGGAAAATTAGAAGAATCTTTAACTAACCATTCAGATTTACAGATTAAACTGCAAAAGTCAGAAGCTGACATGAAGAAAAAGCTGTCCAAATATGAGGGTTCTGAAGAAAAACTGTTTAAAAATAGAGTTAGAAGATAGAGGGCATAGAGAAAACCCGGGATTTTCTGCTGTACCAGATAAACTGTAAGAAAAATACTGTATTGATTTTATGAAAGCACAAATAAGCAACTGGCCCCAGTGTTCCACAGCAGAATTTGTAAATTGAAAGGGCACATTGAGTGTATGCTCCAAACCTAGCCATGAGAAAGCAACCAAGATCTATATTAATAAAGATGCAATCATAACAGCAGAAAGAGTTGATCTTGTCAAACTTGTGGCAGAAGGACAAAGTATTAAAAATTGGAAATATCAGAGTATTTGTAGAAAATGATCATTCACTGTACACCAGGCAGAAGATCAAGAGAAGCAAATTTATCCCAGAAATCAGGGAATGTCAGGAGGCATAAGCGAGATTCAATCTGCTCTATCCAGCTGCCTTTGAAGTGTTTTTTTTTCTCCTGGAGGTTCAAAATAATTTTTTGATGCTAAGGAGGAAATAAAAAAGTTTATCCAATTAAAAAAATGTGAGTCAGCAAGCAGAAGGGGACTCTGCTTCTCATTCTTCTGATGGTAAAGTTCATAGAGAGACTTTGCCATTAAAACCTTTTCTAATGTTCCAAAGGAAAATGCTTGAGAGACAGAAAAAAGAACAAGAGTTGACTAGAAGAATTAGCAGTACCTTGGACTTGAACCAAAGTCTGGTGTTGAGAGACAGAGATGAATAAGATTGTCATCTCTGAAATTAGTGAATAAATGGCAGACTATAAAGCATCTTATCACATTTGTGAAATATTGTTTTTCAAGGAAAAGTGACTGAACAACATTGGACTTTTGTTGACTTTGTAAAATTTGTGTGTGGACTGTAATGCATATACCAAACTTTATATCATTAATGTTTAGAAGGCACTAAAATGGTGAAAACTAATTAAAACATTTTTTTTCATATTAGAATTTGTATAAAACATTTCATGACATAAACTGTCTGTTATATATAGTAAAACTGTTTTGTGTAGTGTATAGTCTGGGATACCTTAAAAGTTGGGAGAGTCTTTTCAATGGTTGTTGTATGTGTTAAAGATATTAAAGTAAACAAGTATTTTTTTTTTTTGTTGTAAGAAATATAGTTTTTTACAGTATAGCAAGAGAATAAAAGCTGGACAAAAGCAAGTTTAATGTTCATATGCTGTGATCTTGGGCTGCTGGGGTGGGGGTGGGGTTGGGGTGTAAAAGAGTACTGATTATATATAGAATTAGGATATTTTCTCCTTTTTGTTTTACAAGGGTGAATGTCTAGATTTTGGGTTCAGCTATAATCAGGTGTTTCTGTAAACATGTAGGCTTTAAAAAATAAGACAAAAATGATGAAAGCCATGAAAATGCTATACTTCTTACAATTGCAAAAATATTGGTTTGTTTGTTTTCTACTGATAAACATCCAGTGAAGTTTAGATGTCTGCAGCTGTGAGCAGCTGTACATTCTTTTCTGAATTAAATTTATGAAGACTAATTACTAGGTACATTTCCATGGAGACAAGCTAAATGAAGGTGCAATCAGTTAATTATTTGAATTTAGACTAATTTTTGCTGAGGGAAATGCACAATTTAAAGGTAAAATGGCAAGCAGTTCAGTGAAAAAAATTACGTTAGAAATTATGGGAATTATATAATAGGCAACAACCTCCCAAGCAGCCTTAATATTTTAATGCAGTTACTAGAACAGTGTACAGTTTAGTTTTATTTAAAGACAGCCAGTGCACTTTTTCTTAGGGCTAAAAATTTATATTTTCTGAAAGCATATAAGTCATTTTTCATATCTGGGAGGGGAAGAGAAATATGAATAGAATAGACAGCAATCAGTGTAGTGGGAATACAGGCTGTAGCATGAGCTTTAGCATGGGTAACTTTAATTTCAGGTTAGATAATGCCTGTAGGTGCAGCCATCAATTTGGGGCAATTGTTCCCCTCTAGAGGGTTAACGTCATGTTTTGAAGATGTGCATAGTTTTGTGTTATATTCCAAATAAATAGAGCATGGGGTGTTTCATACTTAATTTTTTTGTTTGAGGGTTTTCATTAAAAAAAAAAGTCTTGAAAAATATGGCATAGGTTCATATGGAGATGAGAAGAAACAAATGTACAAAAGATCAGTCTGCCAAAAGTATATACATGTAACACAAAAGATGGAAATACACATTAAAAAAAACTATCATGTATGATAGATGGGAACAATAGATTTTTATCATAATGGCTATGCAACCCATATTATCCTGGAATGTGAATGGCATTATAAGGTATTGATAAAAAGGAAAAGATATTGAATTATATGAAGAAAAGCAGACTGTAAATAGCAATGCAGCAGGAGACACATTCAGAAAGAAATGAGGATGTGAATTTAACAACGAGAGGATATCAGAATGGATATTCAGCAGAATACCAGGGACAGATTTAAAGGGGAGTAACTGTCCTAATTGCTAGAGGGGATCCAATACTAATAGATGGGGAAGATGACAAAAATGGAAGATTTGTGGTAATAAGACTCTATTGGCAAGGGAGGAAGATTACAATGGCATGTATTTATATTCCACTGAAAACTTATATTATGGAACTTAAGAAAATTGGGGGAGAAATAATCAGGTTTCAGCAGAGAATATTATTTTTAGATGGGGAATGGAATTTGATTTGCAATAGTGAGGATACATTAGGGGGGCCTAGAAGAGACAATATAAGAGGGAAGATTTCTGAAGAAAGTTAAAAAAAAATATTTGGTATGGAAGATTATGAATTCAGACATAGGAACTCAAAAAGAATGTACATATTATTCCCCGACGTACAATAACTGGGTTAGACTACATAGAAATGATATTTCACAGGACATGTGCATTTAATTGAAAGCTTCAGCACACATCCAATAACTATTTCTGATCATGCACCAATAAAAACTAAGTTAAAAATGTAGGGTAATGAAGTACAAATATTGCACTGGTGCTTACCCACCTATCTTTTAAAAAGAGAGGAATTTAAGGAATGGGTAGTGGAAACTATTTGGGAGTTATTAGGGAAAACAGAAATATTTTCAGAAGTTATAGCAAGTGAATGCGATAAAATGAAAATGGAGTTTAAAATATGTTTGAAATAAAAGAGAAAGAGACATGGTTAAGAATTAATAGAACTTACTTAGAGGGGCTAACAAAGGTTAAAGTATTGCAGAATAAGGGGAATCTCACAGAACAAGAGGAGAAGGACATGCACAGTGCTAAACAGAACATAAAGGAGTATCTGGATAATATGCATGAGTTTAGAAAGATTGCAGTTAAGCAACTATTTTTGATAACTCCAGAGCACAAAAACTTTTAGCACAACAACTTAGGCAAGAGAATGTTGAAAGGGTTGTCACCAAACTTAGGGATCCTTTAACAAGAAAAATAACCAGAGAGCCTGTAGAGATTTTTGAGATATTCCCGAAATTTTATGAAAATCTGTATAAGGCTGAGAAATGTTGAAATCATATAAGAGTACAAATGGAAATATTTATGGAAGACTTAATTATGTCAAAGTTACAGGCAGGTGAGGCTCAACAACAAACAGTTTAGATAGGAAGTGATGAGATAAAAACAGTGAGGTATAAACAATCTTCAGGAAAGACCCCCGGGAACAGATGGTATTTCCTGTGGAAATTCAAGAAATGAGGAGGGAAGAAAATGATAAATATCTGGAAGATTTTAACAGTATTTTAAAAGGAGAGGAAGGAACATCTTGGAAGAAAGCTGTGGTGACTGTGTTACCTGATGATGGCAAAGACCCTTCAGACCCAGCTTTATATAAACCCATTTCAATTTAAACCATGATTATGAAGTGTTTATGTCTATACTTGCTAAAAGAATAGCAAAGGTGCTGCCAAAATAGAGAAATATGGATCAGTGTGGTTTTTGTGGAGGGAAGGCAAACATTTGATAACATTAATAGAACAATGATGATTCAGAGGGAAGCAGAATGTAAGAAAATACCTCTGTTGTTGGTGGGTCTTAATGCAGAGAAAACATTTGGTAGAGTAAGCTGGGATTTCATGAGTAGAGCAATGGAAGCATTTGCATTCCCTGATTCAAAAATAAGGTTAATTAGAAGGATAAATGAAGGATCAGAGGCAAAAATTAAAGTAGAAGGTTTCCTCTGAGATAAGACCTGTTTGAAATGAGGAACCAGGCAGGGATGTCCTCTATCTCCTTTGTTATTTGATTTATATTTAGAGCCACTGGCAAAGAAAATAAGGGACACAGAAATACAGGGATATAATTGGTATGTTAATCAAGAAAAGTTAGCTTTATTTGCAGATGATATTATTTTGCACCCGATAAATCCAGAAAAGTGCATCCCAGTGTTGTGGAACATTTTGAAGTCTTTTCAAGATATAAAATTAATGAAGATAAAACAAAGGTTATAGCCATAAATTATGTACCCACACATGAATTGGTTCAGCAATACCCATCATACCTCTCAACCTCTTAGAGCAAAAAATCTGGACAAAGCCTAAAATGATGGGGGGGGGGGGGACAAATAGGGACAGATTTTAAATATTGCTGTTATAAACTTAGAAAGTTGATAGAATAATAGATTTTGCATTAACATGAATTTTCTCAAGGATGTGGAGTCTTAAACCTCAAATGTTTGCCATTATTTAATGACTTCAATCCTCAGCTATTTGCCAGAAAAGTACAGCTTTTAGAAGCAACACACCAAAAATAGGAGGCAAAAATCTGGACATTGTGTGAAAATCTATACAGTTGAGAGGTATGATATCCATTATATATATATATATATATATATAGAGAGAGAGAGAGAGAAAGATGATGAGATTAAGTATTTATGAGTATAGATTAAAAAGGCTTCTGTTATGGGAGCTAAGGATATGTGGGAAGAGACTAAACAAAAGATAACACAAAAGTTAAAAAACAGAAAGTCCCTGATAAAATAATAAGGTTAATTAGGAGGATACATGAGGTATCAGAAGCAGAAATTAAAATGGGAGAGTTCTGGTCTGATAAATCATGTCTGAAAAGAGGAATCAGGTAAGGGTGTCCTTTTTCCCATTTATTTGCATTATATTTATAGCTATTGGCAAAGAAAATAATGCACTCAGAAATTCAAGGATATAACTGGTTGGTAATAAAGAAAAGTTGGCTTTATCTGCAAACCAAATTATTTTGTGCCCAATAAAACCAGAAAAAGGATAGCTCAGTACTGTGGAACATTCTGAGACATTTTGAGTCTTTTGGGGATATAAAATTAATAAAGACAAAACAAAAGATATAGCTGTAAACAATGTAACCACACATGAATTGATTCAGCAGTACCCATGTTTATGGGGACTGTGATGACCCACCACTGGACCAGTAATCAAGGAGCCTCAATCCGTACCACTGGCACCTGTGGGGAATGTTCACTGGGAGGATAACAGGTACACACAGAGTATTTTCAGATGCAGTTCTCTGCACCAAGTACAATTTCCCTTAAGAGCATACAGAGACCACAGTCAGTCTGAGGCTGGTATCTCCCTCTTTCTCCACATCCACAATAAGACTCCCCACTGGCACAGCTATAGAGTTGATTCCTTAGCCAGGGTTCCAAGCCAAGTCCTCCAACACTCTGTCTGCCTAACCAGTGCTTTGTGTCCTTGTCTAAGTAGCTGACACACACATTCTTGGAGATTTGTTTTACACAGACACACACCTGGGAAAGGCTGTCACAGGTTTACTAGCTATGCCCCCTTCTGCCCAGACTACAAGGTTCTTATGACTTCCACCAGTTACTCCTGCCAGCTACATTAAGGCTCTTTCAGGGGTATCCAATATAGTGAGTGAAATTAATATTAATACAAATGGTAGTTTGACTAACAGCAAGGCTGTTAGGAGTGGCCCACACAGTGTCACCAAATAAATATGCAAGTACTCTCAAAACTTAAATATCTGTACAAAGATCAGCCACAATGAAAGGTTTAAATATATTTAATAATAAATAAAATAACGAGAAAATACTAAATATATATTCACAGTGACATCAGAGTTCAGAATCACAGGAAATATTTAAAACAACATTGAAGGACAGTCTCATACAAATAAAGAAATACAATATCTAAACTAAGCTTCACTATATTCCTGTCTGTATCTAAGAGAGTTACTATATCGTAATAACTTCACTTAGAAAAGTGTTACTGATGGTCAATAAAGATTGGAAGATACAGCTTCCTTCTAAAATAAACCTGCAAAACTTGCAGTGTCCACACTTAAACATTCCCATCTGTTTTGAAATGGGTGGACTGTTGCTCCTAGAAGAACACCTTTCCAAGACATTCTTTAAACTGTTATTGTTCCTATAAATGAAGTTGGGCTTGCTACCTAAAACTTTTGTTAGCTCACTATTACCTTCTATTATTCTCCAGTTTCTTTGAATAATCCCCCGAATCTCCCCACTATCTGTAGTCATATCAAGATTGCACACAGTACCAAAATTAGATGTTCTACCCTCTAAAAGATTTTTTCAAAATAGTTTAAGTGTGGACACTGCAAGTTTTGCAGGTTTATATTAGAAGGAAGCTGTATCTTCCAGTCTTTATTGACCATCAGTACCACCATTCTAAGTGATTTTTTGAGATGTTTGCTGTGGTTACACTTTTTTATATCCTAATAACTTACTTAATTAGAGCAAGGCAGATGATGTGGTGAATGATTCTTCTTGTTGTCAGGTCCAAGACAGAATACAGAATGCTCAGTCTCTCTAACAGACTTCTCAAAATGATATTTAAAATATTACTACTGGCATAGCTTGCAGAATGACATCACTTCTTGCCATCTGACTTCTAGTTCTCACGCAAAAACCCCATTGCTGGAAGCTGGCAGGACTTAGTACCTACCTGTAAAAATACACACTCAAGGGCTTTTTGCTCAGATCTTTGGCAGGTACTGGAAGTCATAAAACAACTGCATTCCTCCACACTTAAAAATTAGTAATTAGTTCACCCCAAAGCAATACACAAAGCTTCGTAGTACAGACTTTGTGTCTCTGGCTGCCTTGCAGCTTGTGAGATAGCATATTTATGGCCTAGCCTATAAAGTGATTTAATTTCAGATATTTTTTCTAAAGTTTGCTGAACTGAGGTTAACCCTCCAGTTTCCTCTGTTAAAACATATACATTAAAATAGTTACAATAGTGCATGTACATTTCTGTTTGATAAATACATAACACATACAGTTCTAATACATTTGTAACACCAGCATCTTGTATGACCCACAGTTCTAATACATTTGTAACACAAGCATCTTGTATAAATCAATTTGATTTTCACAAATGACATAATTATTTATAAAATTCCCGCTAGCTGTGCTGGCAGTACCTCCTTTCATTACATCCCCTTCAAAGACTCAAGCTAGTTTTTCAAGTGCCGCTTAAGAAACTTTGCTTGAGAGGGGTGAGCCTATCTGAGGGTACATTACCCCATACCCTGTCTTGAGATCCCAGCTGCCTTGGCATTGCTGACCCCAGTACAGTGCTGCACTGTCATATTATATGCCTGCAACCCTAGGCTTCACCATAGTAACTTGGGATTTTGCTGGCTGGCTCCCTTTAGCCATAGATTGCCTCAGACTCCTGCTGTCCCCTACTGCAAATACTTAGCACAAGGGCCTCTCTATCATGGTAAGGTTTCATCATGTTAACATGGTACAGTTTGTGCCCCTGCCTCCTGCATAGCAGTTCTACCATGCAGTCAACATCATTGACATTCTTTACCACTTTGAAGGGTCCCTCCCAAGCTGCCTGCAGTTTATTGTGTCTGACAGGAATGAGAATCATAACCTGCTACTCCACAGCATACTCTCTGGCTTGAGCATTCTTGTCATATCAGACATTTTTCTGCTGTTGAGCTCCTGCCAGGATCTCCTAAGTCAAGCTCATGAGTTCCCTGAGCCTTGTCCTGAGGTTTAGGACATATGCCACAATAGACTCCTTGTGGGATTCATGCTTACCCTCCCACTCATTGTGAATCAAATCTAGAGGTCCCCTCACCCTATGCCCATACAGCAACTCAAAAGGTGAGAAACCTGTGGATTCCTGGGGCACATCTCTGTAAACAAACAAACAGATGGGGCAAATATTTGTCCTACTCTCTCTTAAACTGGTCTGCAAATGCCTGTAGCATGGTTTTTAGTGTAGAGTTTAACTTCTCACCAGACCATTGGTCTGGGGGTGGTAGGGGGTGGTCTTTAGGTGCTTTATCCCACAGTGCTTCCCATGACAAGCTAGTCTGACATGAAATTGGCACCTCTGTCAGTCAGTATTTCTTTTGGGAAACATACCATATGCTGAAAATCTCTAACAAAGCATTTGACATCTTTTGTGCCTCAATGGTGGACAGGTCCACTGCTTCTGGGTATCTGGTAGCATAATCTACTACAACTAGGATATTCTTCTTCCCTGTGGAACTTGGGGTACTCAGAGGCCCCACAATATCTATAGCTAGCCTCTGAAATGGCTCCTCAATCATAGGCAAAGTCATCAAAGGAGCTTTGACCTTGTCTCCTGCCTTGCCTACTTTTTGGCACTGCTTACAGGTCCTGCAGTACCCTGTTACATCCCTTGCAATCTCAGGCCAATAAAACTTCTGCAAAATATGTCTCCTGGTATGCTTTATGCCCATATGACCTGCAGAGGGAATGTCATGGGCTAAGGCTAGAAGTGCCAGATGGTATTCTCTGGGCAATACCAACTGCTGTATTCTCTCACCCTCCATCAGGGGTTTATTCTCTATACAGTAACCTTTTGTTCCAGTATACAGAATCCCCTTTTCCTTGAGAATCAGGCAATTCCCTAGCTACTTCCCTCAAGTCTCATAATATAGGGTTTGAGAGCTGAGCCTGTCTCAACTCTTTCTCTCTTTGTAACCCTTCCCAGCTCTGAAGGTAATGCTACTCAATGCTAGAAGTCTAAACTTCAAAATGCACTCTCTTGAGGCACTCCTAAAAATGGAGAACATTGATATCTGTGCAGTAACTGAGACCTGGTTCAAGGCTCCAGAGAGCACCCCTGCAATACCAGGCTACACCTCTTACCACACTTTTCGGCCACCAAAGCAGGACCGAAACACTAAAGGTGGAGGAGTGTCAATATTCACCAAGGATATTCACACCACCAGGCTAGTTGCCCAACACAATGCGTCTGAAATTCTCCAGGTGCAACTAACACTAGGTAAGACTGCAATCCAAAGTGTAGCTTGCTACAGATCCCCCACCATACCCCAAGATTCTCACTACACCTTTCTAAACATACTGGAAAATATTAAGATAGAACCAAACACCCTGATACTGGGTGATTTTAACTACCCTGCCATTAACTGGGAAAACTACTCCTGTACCAACACCTTTGCCCAACGGTTCTTGGAATTCATAAATTCCAATGCCCTGGATCAACTAAGCCATAGTCCCACCAGGGGCTCCAATATCCTAGACTTGGTCATTACCAACATGGGAAATCGATGCTCCACGCCTATGGTCACCCCTTCATTAGTCAGGTCTGACCATAAGCTAATCACCCTTAACATCCACATCCCACCCCCACCCCCCAGTAAGGAAACCTCCATAAAAAACGTCTCCAAAGCCAACTTCATGCTAATCAAGTCAGAAGTAACAAACTTCATGACACCCATGCAGATGGGAGCTGAAAGTTCAACTGCTGAATCCTACACTAAGGCACTGTACGAGCACATCCACTCATGCATAAATCGTGCCATCCCAAATAGAACCAAGATGCTCTCATCCAAAAAAAAGAAGCCAATCTGGTGGTCCCCTGCCATAAACAAACTTTACAACAAAAGGAAGAAACTGTTGCAGAAAAGAGGAAAATCCCAGGATGCAAAAAACTTCCTTACCAGCCTCAGTAAAAAACTGAGATCCCTCATAAAATCCTCCAAAGCTAGTTACAAAAATAAAATTGCCAAAGATTCCAAAGACAACCACAAGGCATTTTATAACTATGTCAAGAATCTAAATGGCAATGCTCAGATCTGCTCTGAGCTAAACAGAATGGCATTAAATATACTGATCCCAAGGATATTGCCAATATCCTGGAAGATGGATTCAGTGCCAACTTCACCCCCTCTCACCCCCTAAATGGCCCATCTTAATACCAGAAGATTGCCAACTTCCGGTAATAACGGCCACACAGGTACAAAACGCACTCTTCAAAGCTAAGAATACAGCATCCATGGGACCAGATGACATCCCGGGCTGTGTACTACATGAACTACAATATGAACTGGCACCTCACCTAAGTGTCATGTTTAATCATAGCCTCACTTCAGGTTTTGTGCCCATTGAGTGGCGCAGAGCTACAGTTATCCCACTCCACAAGGGGGGATCCACCTTGGATCCCGAAAACTACCGTCCCATCAGTCTGACAAGCCTTATCTGCAAGGCCATGGAGTGTATTATCATGGAACTTATAAAAAAAGACATTGCCAACCTTCAAACACTGGACCCCCCCAGTCTGGGTTCGTGAAGGGCCGATCTTGTCTCCTGAACCTGACTGACTTCTTCGAATCAGTCTCCAGAGCCATGGACAAGGGTAAGGTGGTCCACACAGCCTATCTAGACCTTGCCAAGGCCTTTGACACCATCCCCCACTCTGGAATCATAGATAAACTTACTAAGCTGGGCATTAATCCCTACGTTACCCAATGGGTTGCTAACTGGCTTACTGATAGAACCCACACTGTAAAAGTAGCCGACTCCAAATCCAGCTCCAGACAAGTGACAAGTGGAGTACCTCAGGGTTCAGTCCTGGGACCTCTCTTGTTTGGCATCTACTTCTCTGAAGTACAGGCCAACACTAAGGGACTCCGGATAACAAAGTTCGCAGATGACTGCAAACTGGGAGCCATTATTGAATCCCCAAATTATGTGGATACTCTACAAAAGGGCCTTACAGAAACAGATGCTTGGTGACAGAGCCATGGGCTCAAGATCAATGCCAAGAAATGTATAGTTATCCCCTTTGGGAAAAAACATGTATCCGTGAATTACCATATAGGTGGCAGTACACTAAACACTGAAGGTGTGACAACAGACTTAGGGTCACAGGTGGACAGTGGTCTCACCTTCGATAACCACATCACCACAACAGTCAGGAAATCATTCTATGTGGCACACCTCATCACTAAGGGCTTTTCATCCAGAAAAAAGGAGGTCATTGTCCCACTGTACTCATCCCTCATTAGACCCATTATAGAATACAACGCCCCGTTTGGTATGTACCTCTCAAGACATCTGCAACAACTGGAAAGGCCGCAGAAATACCTCACTAAAAGAATCACAGGCCTAAAGCAGATGCCCTACACTGACCGCCTTAAAAAACTCCAGCTATACTCTGTCGCATAACGTCTACTCATAGGCAATCTTTGATTAACATACAAGGCCATGTCAAACCCAGAGCTGTTGGACATGCTACACTTAAAGAAATCCCAATCCCCCAGAGCCACACGCTCCAGGGATCTAACCATTGTCATCACAATAAACAAAACATGCTGGAGGGATAGGTTCCTGACCCAGAGACTCCGCAGACTCTGGAATAGATTGCCCATACATGTCAAGCAGAGTGCCTCTTTGGTCCTCTTCAAAAGGAACCTTGACAATTGGATGGGAGAAAGGAAATTCACCCCGGGGATTACGTCAGTCACCCTGCTAGACAGGGGTCCATGGAAGTAAATAGTGTGGGAAGAAATAGCCAGGGAATTGTTATGGCTAGGCTTGTATAAGCCCTAGGGCTGATAACCTAGTACCAACCTATGAACCTTCTGCAGGAGGTTTGGTATCTTCTGACAGTGGTGCCTCGCTGTCAGCCTGAGTACTACTACTCCCTCTGCCCTTGCAGTTGCCCTGTCCAAGGGAATATCAGTACCCATCAGCAGCTGCGGGTCACCTTCAGTCTCACTGCTACAGAGTAGCTCCCTCACTGAAGTAGCCACCTTGACAGTACTGGCTTTAAGTGTGTGTTCTGTCTGAGTCCACCTCCCCAGGCCACTAGACAGACATGTCTGTCTCCAAACCTGCAAAATCATTCCCCATCAGAACATATGCAGGGATATCCTCAAACACACCTACTTGCTGGCATCCTTTTCCACTCTCCTAGTCAAGGTGAACCCTAGCCAAAGGTATTTGGAATAGGGCCCCTCCTGAAGCTCTGACTGGAGTAGACTGCCCAAGCAAGTAGCATTCCTCTTTAACCATTGCAGGCTTCACAATGGTTAGGTCATAGGCTGTGTCTCTCTTAGCAGTGGCCTGTTTCCCATCTACTAAGATAGAATATAACCTCTTGTGGTAGTTTGGTACTCTTGTTGTCTCCATACAAGTTACTACTGGCATTCTGTTATTCCCACTTGCTGCATCCCCTACCTTTTGTTTCCCACCTTGCCTCCATGGACATCTATATGCTACATGACCCCACTGGTTACATTTAAAACATTTAAGATGCCACAACAGTTAGGAAATCCTTCTATGTGGCACACCTCATCATTAAGGGCTTTTCATCCAGAAAAAAGGAGGTTGTCCCACTGTACTCATCCGTCATTAGACCCATTATAGAATACAACACCCCATTTGGTATGTACCTCTCAAGACATCTGCAACAACTGGAAAGGCCGCAGAAATACCTCACTAAAAGACTCACAGGCCTTAAGCAGGTGCCCTATGCTGACCATCTAAAAAAACTCCAGCTATACCCTGTCGCACATCGTCTACTCAGAGATGATCTCTGCTTAACATACAAGGCCATGTCAAACCCAGAGCTGTTGGACATGCTACACTTAAAGAAATCCCAATCCTTCTGAGCCACATGCTCCAGGGATCTAAACCTTGTCATCACAATGAACAAAACATGCTGGGGGGATAGGTTCCTGACCCAGAGACTCCCCAAGACTCTGGAATAGACTGCCCATACATGTCAAGCAGAGCACCTCTTTGGCCCTCTTCTAAAGGAACCTTAACGATTGAATGGGAGATAAGAAATTCACCTGGGGATCACATCAGTCACCCTGCTAGACAGGGGTTCAGGAAAGTAAATATTGTGGGAAGAAATAGCCAGGGAATTGTTATGGCTAGGCTTGTATAGGCCCTAGGGCCAATAGCCTAGTACCAACCTATGAACCCTTGATTCTGACTGTGTACCTGAACTAGTGGCTTCCCCTGTTACTGGCAGGCTCTGTTGGGGTGGTTTAGGCTGCCCACCATGGGTTCCCTTATAACCATGTGCAGCACTGAGTATCCCTTTCTTGTGCAGTGATGCCCTGCTTGCTAGGTACAGGTCTCCTTTTTACCCAACTCATCTGTGGTACTGCATTCCCTATCAGCCAACCAAATTCTCATGTCCTAAGGCAAAGTGGTAAGGGCTTGTTCACTCAGAAAAAAGGTTTACCAGTCCTTCAGAAGTGGTGACCTGAAACCCACTCACCCACGTATGAAAATAAGTGTTTAACTTAGCAATATAATCACACACAGTTTCATCTGCCTTGCGTTTATGCTCATGAAACTTTTTTCTATAAGCTTCAGGTATTAACTTAAAGCATTTCAATAAACAATTTTTAACTGTATTATAATTTAAGCAATCAGTATCAGACAATTTATAAACAGCAGTTACAGCTTTGCCATGGAGTAAGGGGGTCAGGAATCGTACCCAGACCACTTGGTCAACATTATACTGTTTACATCCACTTTCAAACATATGAATAAAACTATAAAAATTATCACCCTCTGTAAATTGTGGAAGAAATTTACTGACCTTTACTGCTTCTGTGGTTTGGTTATTCCCTTTCCCATTACCTCCATGACCCTGGTGAAGAGTCAGCATTTCTTTTTCATGTTGCCTCTGCCTCTCATTTTCTTCAGCCTCCAAATGCCACAGTTTCTCATTTTCCTCAAGCTCCAAATGCTGTAGTCTCTCTGCTGATTCTATTTCCAAATGTTTGGCCTCCAGTTCAAGACTCTAACTCCAGACAGATTTTTAAGTCCTCTGAGGAAAAGTTGAACTGTTCATTTTCTGGGGGTTGTACATCCCAAAAGCCAGTCTGGTTGCCTTCCTGGTTGTTGGTTAGTAATGCAGCTGTGACTAAGGCTGCATTCATTTCTACTTTAGTCAGATTGGCATGCACCAGTCCTTTGGCTTGGCACATCTCAGTCAACTGGCTCCTTGTCAGCTTGCCATAATCCTCTGCTGACATCCTTGCCTGCTCTCCCTGACTAACTAAGCTAACAAAAAATAAATTAAACTATTGTGTATGAAACTCTGAATGTCTACTGTGTGGCTGCTTGACAGTACAAACACCTTCTTTAGTGACCACTGTTTACAGACTACAGGAGTTCAATATCCACACTACTGAATCCAAATATGTGATATGATGCTCCCACCACTGCCAGCCAATAAATATGTGATTTGGATATCCCACTACTGCCAACAAATAGAAATGTGATGACCGACCACTGGACCAGTAATCAAGGAGCCTCAATCCTCACCACTGGCACCTGTGGGGGATACTTACTGAGCGGATAACAGGCACACGCACAGTATTTCCAGATGCAGCTGTCTGCATCAAGTGCAATTTCCCTCAAGAGCAGACAGAGGCCACAGTCAGTCTGGGGCTGGTTTCTCCCTCTTTTTCCAGATCCCCAGTAAGAGTCCCCACTGGCACAGCTATAGAGTTGAGTCCTTAGCCAGGGTTCCAAGCCAAGTCCCCAACAGTCACTTTGTCCAACCAGTGTTTCATGTCCCTGCCCAAGTAACACTAACACACACACACACACACACACACACACACACACACACACACACACACACACACACACACACACACACACACACACACACACCTGGGAAAGGTTGGCATAGGTTTACTAGCTATAACCCTTCTGCCCAGACTATAAGGTAGTTATGACTGCCATCAGACACTCCTGCCAGCTACATTAAGGGTTTTCCAGGGGTACCCAATATACAGAGTGAAATTAATATTAATACAAATGGCAGTTTGACCAAGAGTAGGGCTATTAGGAGTGGCCCACACAGTGTCACCAAATACATATGCAAGTACTCTCAGAACTTAAATACCTCTACAAAGGTCAGACACAAAGAAAGGATAAATATATTTAATAATAAATAATAAAAGAACAAGAAAATACTAAGTATATATTCAAAATGACATCAGAGTTCAGAATCACAGGAAATATTTAAAACATTGAAGGACAGTCTCATACAAATAAAGAAAAACAATATCTAAACTAAGCTTCACTATACTCCTGACTGTATCTAAGAGAGTTACTATGCCCTAATAGCTTACTTAATTAGAGGAAGGCAGATGATGTGGTGAATGTTTCCTCTTGTTGTCAAGTCCAAGACAGAATACAGAATGCCCAGTCTCTCTAAGAGACTTCTCAAAATAATATCTAAAATATTACTGCTGGGATAGCTAGCAGAATGACATTACTTCTTGTCATCTGACTTCTAGTTCCCACACAAAATCTCCATTGCTGGAAGCTGGGAGCACTTAGCATCTACCTGTAAAAATACACACACAAGGGCTTTTGCTCAGATCTTTGTCAGGTGCTGGAAGTCATAAAA
The DNA here is from genome assembly GCF_019279795.1 of Protopterus annectens. Lineage (NCBI taxonomy): Eukaryota > Metazoa > Chordata > Ceratodontiformes > Protopteridae > Protopterus > Protopterus annectens. Next base: position 807,727,371 of record NC_056726.1, read on the forward strand.
CAATTGCATTCTTCCACACTTCAAGATTAGTAATTAGTTCACCCCAAAGACAATACAGAAAGCTTCCTAGTACAGACGTTGTGTATCTGGCTGCCTTGAAACCTGTGAAATAGCATCTTCATGGCCTAGCCTATAAAGTGATTTAATTTCAGATATTTTTCTAAAGTTTGCTGGACTGAGGTTAATTCTCCAGTTTTCTCTATCAAAACACTTACATTTAAACAGTTACAATAATGCATGTACATTTCTGTTCTCTCCAATAAGGCACACTGTGCATACATTCAAACACAAGCACTTTACAAATACCTTTTCAACACAAACATCTGTACAAAACAGTTTGAGATACACATGACATACAGTTCTAATACATTTGTAACACCAGCATCTTGTATGACCCACAGTTATTTATTTATTTATAAGCTAATCTTTTAATTAATGCTAGACTTTATAAGCACAAGAATTTAAAGTGTTTTATTTGCTAGTCACCATGAAAAGCAGACACCAGCAGCTCCTATCATTTCTCTTTGGTTACCCACTAGTCCTCATACTGTTTCTGTGTATAGTCTCCTGTTCTGCACTTTACCCTTCCCTGAATTCATTTCTAGCCTCACTCATAATTGCCTTTCCTAGTGCACCTGCCCTATTTTACTGTCTTCAGACTCTTACATATTAATGTTTTTTGTATGTTTTGCCCTGCTTTTAGCTGCTAGTAATACCTCTTTCTCCCCCTGCAAAGCCCCTCTGTATTGTAGCTTATTTTAACCATACAGCACTGGGTTTCCATCAAGTAAATCTGCTTGTGTAGCTTGAGGCCAGTGTCCTTTTGTAAACTTACTTCTGCTCATATTTTATTTCTTTTTATTTTATTTCTGATGACTATACCTTTAGAAACTTTATATCCTTGTCTCTCAAGCTAGTTTTTCACTATCTTTTCTGATTGTTTCGATGACTACATCTTGACCAGGGTGCTAGCCCCGCTCCGTTTGCTCCTCTACCCTACCCCCATTCCCAACCACCCCCTTACAATTACTTTTATACCTAACTATCCCTCCCCTTCCTGTCCCACTAGCCACTACAATTCCACTTCCTGCCTATTGCCACAACCACCTTACTAATCTGTCAATCTTGTCAACACCACTTCATCTATACCACTGTCTCTCTACCTACTCTATCTGACCATATTTTATTCCAACATGTATTATTTTCTAATATCTTCTACACTACTCCTTATTCTCTCCATCTCCACCTCTTACCACTCCAATCTATCTGACCCACTCCTATGTTCACCAACTTCTCTCTCATACAACATATGTCCAACTACTTCATCTTTTACTATCTCCCCTAATCTCTTTACTACCTCTATCTCAAGTCTGTATAAACTATCCATAATACAGGTTTTTAAACCTTCCCACAAAGCTAAGTCAAAACTATACAAACTCCATCTATGATCTACTACACACTCTCTCCTCGCTAAAAACCTACTTTGTTCTGGAGATTTCCATCCCAACCCTGACCCCTCTTCTCTCCCCAAAACTACCTCTACACTGCCCCCATCTTACTCCTTTAACAGTCACCAACCTCAGTCACAACAATCATCTCCATCCAAATACTTAACTATTTACTCATTGAATATTCAGAGTCTAGAAAATAAAGTCACTGAGCTGCACTCATGGATAGCTCTCAGCACCCCTCACATCCTCTCCCTATCTGAAACCTGGCTCAAGCCACACATCTCAAATAGTGAAAAATTCCCACCAAGTTATAATATCTTCTGATCTGATAGACCTGTAAAAAAAGGTGGTGGTGTGGCCATCCTCTACTCAAACATTCTTAACCTCTCACCATACCCTTCCCCAATTCCTGACTTCCTCCCAGCTGAAATCATCATCCTTAACTGCCATCTGAATCCCCACAAAAAACTTGCAATTGCCTCTATCTACCTTCCTCCTGGTAACAATCGGCCCATTCTTGAAAACATCCTATCCTGGTTCTCCCACAACATACCATATGAGACACTTATCCTTTGTGATGTCAACATTGATTGGTCCAAACTCACAATTGACTCCCCCCAACTCAGTATCCACCTACACGGTTTCCACCAACTTATAACATCTCCCACTCGCTTCCATAAAAATTCCTCTTCCAGCTCCATTATAGACTGGATCCTTACCAATCCCCCCCCCCCCAATACCACAATCCCACCACCTTACCTGACTCCCTCAGTGATCATCTCCCTACCAGCATCTTAAGACACTACTCCCATATTCCTAAATCCCACCTTATCAAAGACTGTCGAAAACTATTGACTTTCAATTCATCCCAATTTAACTCCATTCTCCACAACATAGATTGGCCCATTCTAAAACACCTCCCCCTAAACGATGCTGTAAGCACTTTCAATAGCATCTTCATGAATACTCTAAACTCCTTAGCTCCCTCTAGGAAGATCAGAGTAAAGTCAAACCATGCTCCCTGGCTCTCCAAAGAGACTGGGTCCCTTATGAAACAAAGAGATCATGCTTGGAAAACCTGGACTAAAACAAAACAACCACCTTTTCTTCAAAAATACAGGCAACTGAGGAACCTTGAAAAAAACATACAACTAATGACAAAAAGTTATACTATAGCTCTGCTCAGCTTAACAACAAATCCAATCCTCAAAAATGTTGGTCAACTCTCAACATCCTCTATCCTGGAAAGCCCTCTAATCCCTCCCCATACCCTAACTCTTCCTCTCAGGAAACAGCTACCCTCCTGAATAAACACTTTATCTCTTCCATCCAAAATCTGGTAACCTCTAAGCCAAACCTACTTCAACACCCACCTCTCCAAGTCCCACTAACACAACTTTGTTTTCTTTTGAGCCAGTTCCCATTACTTACATCAAATCTCTACTACTCAAGCTAAAACCATGCTCTCCTTCCACTGACAATCTATCTCCTACATTCCTCAAACTTGCTGCTGACTCAATTGCCTATCCTGTATCTATAATAATTAATTGATCTATTCTGGAATCAAATGTCCCCACCCTTTGGAAATCTTTCTTCACTAGCCCTCTTCATAAAGGTGGAAACTCCACTGACCCCTCAAACTACCGACCCATTACCATTCTGTCCCCCCTCTCCAAGATATTAGAAAAATGTATTCACTCACAGCTTCTCAATCACCTCCTCACACACCTCTTACTTACCCCTACCCAACATGGATTTCGTCCTCACCACAGCACCACCACTGCCCTCCTCTCCTTCACTCATATCATTGCATAGACCCTAGACAACAATAAACTCAGTTCCTGTCTCTTCCTAGATCTCTCCAAAGCCTTCAATACTGTCTCTCATCCTCTACTACTATCCAAACTCGCAAATCTCCACCTATCCCCTCTGCACTTGCCTGGTTTAATAGTTACCTATCTGGCAGGGAACAATCTGCCAAATGGCTCTCATCCTCCTCACCTTTCCTTCCCATCTCCACTGGTGTTCCCCAAGGCTCCATCTTGGGACCCCTTTTGTTTAACATCTTCACCAATGATCTTTACACCTCATGCAAAGAATCCTCCCTTATTCAGTATGCCGACGACTCCACATGTATATCCATCTCAAATAACATTCCTGAACTACACTCCCTGACCCAACAGGCTCTACTGTCCACTGAACAATGGCTCTCTCACAACCTATTGATCCTAAATCCCAAAAAGACCAAACTCCTACTTTTCCTTCCCCGTTCTCTTTCTCATCACAAAACCTCCTTTTTTATTACATCTTCTAACAATACAAATATCCAACCTGACACCCACACAAAACTCCTAGGGGTCATTATCGATGACAAACTCAAGTTCAACCTACACATACTCCAATGTATAAAAAAAAAAAAAAACAGAAACTAGGTCTGCTATATCAGAACAAGAAATTCCTAACCCCTGAATCTAGACTTACCCTGGGCCAGGCACTCCTCCTCCTCCCCTCCCTCTTATATGCCACCCCAGTTTTTACCAATATCCAGGCCTCCACTCTAAACAAACTGCAACAGACTTACCATAAAATAGCCAGATTCATTACTAACTCCCCATACAACTCACACCACTGCATTTCTTTAAACTCTCTTCGATGGCTTGAACTTCCCCAGTTTCTGCTATCTTATCAATTTAATATGCTACACTCTATTCTTTATAAACCCTCCTTCTGTCCATCTCTATCTTCCTTAGTCTCCATCTATATCCCATCTCGGACCCTCCAGACTTCTAACCAACAATTACTTGATATCTACCACCCAAAAAGGTCAGTAGGCAAACTACTCTACAAACACTCCCTTGCCCATGCTTAGAACAAACTTCCCCTTGACTTACGTTCAATCTCCCACACCTCACACTTTAAAAATGAACTAAAAGCTTATTTTCTCAATTCCAGAACCTGCCCTTGCCATGACCCTACCTAGTCTTCCTTCCCTTTATATACCCTCAAAAGGACCATACTTAGTACCTCATTACACCTCTCTCTCCAATGTGTCTACTACGCATTTGCACAATTTTATACAAACAAAAAATGTTCATTGTTGACCTATTGAACTATATCAATGTAAAATTACTTAGCTTATTTTTAATGCAACTTTAACTTTATACATGTATCCCAACATATGTGAATCATTTTGCTATAACTGCTATTATATCAATATTGTTTAAAATTGTACTTGTTTTAAAATTTATTTTATTTTTATTTATCATTTGTTGACCGGGAAAGTCCGACTAGGTTCCACAGAGCCTGTTTTCAGTGGAGGCCCATGGAGAAATGCTCCAGATGTAATTGAAGTAATTGGAGAAATGCTCCAAAATGTATTACTGGAGCATTTCTCCTTGGGTCTCCACTGAAAACCACAAGCCCTGTTGGACAAACCTGGTTAACAAATGTCAATAAATAAATAAATAAATAAATAATAAAGAAATGAAGAAATTTATCTGAGAGGGAAAGAGGACAAGAGCTAAGTCGGACAAGTTGATTCTTCCAATTGAACAAGGTGATTTAGGTTTACCTGATCTGAAAGGATATTTTAGAGCTACACAATTAAAGCTCATATATATAACACAAGGCGAAGGTTATAATTCAAAGTGGAAAGGGAGGTTGATGAACCAAGGGGGAAGTTCAAAAAATAGAGTCAGAGAGTGTGATTTTTGGATGCAGATCCTGAAGGAGACTAATAGCAACCATACATAATATTATATCCATAAAGTAGCAGAAAATATCCTGAGAACAAAGCCAATACCAGAATGGAGAAAGGAGATTTTGCCAATAGGGATGACTGCAAGTAGGGATACAGAAAATAGGCAAGAGGGGGCTGGAATTTACTGGAGAAATCTGGCAAAGGAACCAAGACACTGGGAACAAACAACTCAAACAGGGATGGTAATAGAGAGGGATGATGGTCTTCCCTACCAGGGCTTGATCACAGAGTACAAGCAAAGAGAAAGGGATAGGAGAATTTTAGTGAAAGACCTGCTCTGGTAGAGTTTTTAGTTGAATCTAGAACAGAAGCAGCAGTTAAAAAATGGATAATTAAAAGGGCGAAGGTTGGCCTTAGGTCAAGTGGTGCCCTAGGCAAAAGGGCTGTACAACGCCACCCCCACATCACCTGGTACTCCCATCCAGGTCTATTTACACCATCCAGTTTAATGAAAAAGCACCCTTGCTAGAGCGGCACCCTAGGCAGCTGCCTAGTTGGCCTATGCCTAAGGCTGGCTATGAGTATGGCATATAAAATATTGCATAACTATAACAATTAATCAGAGGAGGTTAGAAAAGATTGGGAAGAGAGACTGGAAAAGTAATTTATAAGAAAACAATGGGAAGGCGCATGCATGTCTCTCAAGCATGCAACCAAGTCTCGAAGGTTTAAGATCTTTGCTTGGAAATGTTTGCATAGGTATTTTTATACCTGAAGCAGACTTCAAAGAATTTTCCTCAGGTAGATAGCAAATGTTGGAGGTGGAGGAGGCTAACAACAACTGGGACCATTTTAGCCTAACCTTACATCCCAACTCTCTGACAGGTTCTAGTACCCTTGATAGTGTAAGCAGGGGCTGGGGAGATGAATCATTTACAAGCATGGGCCTATGAAGTGAACCATCTAATGGTTGCCTGTGTATATGAGAGACATAAGTGGCAAACTAGGGTGGATTTCCAGTTCCCGATCCAGTTATCTAAGCTACACTTAAACTGGGTTAGGGAGGAACTCTACTTCACATGTATCTGTGTCTGTTCCAGATAATGTGGTAGCCTAAGGGATCCATACCTGTCTCTCCAGCAGGTCCTATTTATATCAAAGGCAAGGTTTACTGTATGTCTTCAGAATGAGTAATTCTGGGGCTGTTTGTTTTGCAGATATGCAGGAGATCATCAGGATGGGGTCCAACAATGCCTTGTATGCCATGCATAGATCTCCCTTCAACAGCTTGTAGGAGACAGAATACAGGGACGGGGCTTTGAGGTGGTCTGCATAGGACATGTTACTTATGTCTTGTATTATTTTAGTGAGGAACCTCTGTGGATGTTCCTATAGTTGGATATGTCTGGTTAGGTACACACCAAAGGGGGTACTGTACTCAATGATAAGTCTGATGAATGCTGAGTAAAGTACAACATTGACCTCTTTGGACCTAGATGCCATACCTTTATTTATAAGTTGCACAACATAGACTGATTTCCTTATTACTGTAAAGATGTCTTGGACAAAGGTTAGATTATTATTTGTGTGTGTCCTCAAGTCCCTGACTTCTGGGTCCACTCTTAGGGGTGTGTTGTCAATATGATAGTTCCCAGGGGTGAATGACTTCCTGAAGTATGCTATTATGCATTTATTGTTATTTCATTTCAGTCCACAACTCTGACATAAGTTATTTGTCTTTGTCAGCCCTTCCTGGAGAACACTAGTCTCTGTGAGGGATCCTATGACCGCTCCTAATTTGCAATTGTCTGCAAATAATGTTCTTGTCATTGACTTCAGAGAACTGAATGCTAAAAAGGAGGAGTTCCTGGACTGATTCCAGAGGAACTCTGTTGGTGACTGGCCTGTTAGTAGAGGTGGGTTCCCCAGTTTTAATTTCCAGGGTCTTGTCTTTGAGCCAGGTGACTATCTGCTGGGTGACATAAAGGTTTATATTTAAACTCTTGGGTTTGTCAACAATGCCCGAATGGGGTATTATGTCAAATACAATGGCCAGGTCGAGACAGGCAGTGTAAACTGTTTTGCCCTCATCCATTGCTTTGGTGGCCCTCTCAAAGAAGTCGACCAGGTTGAGTAGGAATGACCTCTTCCTGAGAAACCAAACTGGGTGGAGTCCAGTGTCCGGCATTTTTTTATGTCATTTTTTTTTAAACACCCTTACTACATTAACACTTGTGGCACAGGCAAACTTACATTGATGTAAATGTAATCAAACCATATTGACAAGTTCACATTTATAAACATTATACATCACATACATTGTTTTATACAATTTAACCAATTAACTGTCAACTTTTCTAAAGATTTAACTTCTTGTTCTTTTATATCTGTTAAATCTTCATTGTGGTGGGTTCAGACTTTGATTTCCATTGTCTAGTAATTGCTTTTCTGGTAGCCAACAGAACTGAACATAGCAAGGCCCTTCTATGTCTACTAGGCAATTCAGATCCTGTATCTCAGCTAAAAAAAATAATTTCCTTAGTTATGCTCATATGCTCACCCAGGACTCCTGACAGAGTAGTCTGTAGGGAATTTTTAAAGTCTGCCAACTCATTACAGTCCAAAAACATATGCTTCCAAGTACTTTTTTCTTTCCCATTACACCTTCAACATTTGTCATCTACCGGAGGAAAAAATCTTTGGAGTCTGCCTGGGATAGAAAAATACCTATGCAAACACTTCCAGGCAAAAATCTTAAATTGTATAGTCTTTGTTGCATATTTGGGAGCCATACATATGTTCTACTATTGTTTCTTTGTACATTGCATACCTAATCTCTCTTCCCAATCTTTTCTGCCCTCTTCTGATTGATTCCTATAGTTAACTTTCCTCTCACCTCCCACCTTTATTCTCTGCAATCAAACCAGACTCATAGGCACCATAGACTAACTTTCTCTCCTCCTACCATAACATACTGTTTTCTTTTGCAAGCCCTTATGAATACCTTTATTAAAGCAGGATAACCAACTTTTTATCCCACAAGTCAGCTACTACCCTTAAGCCCTTCTTTTAATGTTTACTAACATCTCTAACATGCCCTGAATAAAACTTACCATCTCTCTCACTCTGATACTAGCCCTGTACTCCTCCTCATACCAAACCTACCTTACCATATCCTACCCATCTCCTACTTTACCTATGATTCCAAACCATTGTCAGTATAAAGCCCCTGTTCACATCTCCCCACATCTTTCTGATACCTCTTCAACACTACACTTCTCTCTTAGATATTTTCACACGGATACCCCTGCTAATAACCTTTATATAGATTACAATTTTTTTCTAAACTAAAATTTTTTATCCTCCACTCCCTTACCCATATTAAACTCCAATAAGACATCCATCCTAACCCAGGCCCTTCTCTCACTACTTTCTCTAACCCACCCTCTCCACTAACCCCAAATTCTAACTTCCCCCTACCTATTATCTACCTCTAAAAATGTAATTCTGATCTTCTCATCATAAACTTCAATCTCAGAAGCCTCCTTAATAAAGTTCATGAATTTCATGCTGCCATTGCCCTTTATTCCCCAGACGTAGCAATTATTACTGAAACCTGTCTTAAGCCTCATACAAAATCAGAAGAATTACTTCCTAATGGGTACAGTATCATCTGAGTATATATTATCTAAACATGGCAGGAGCATTGCCATCATGTTCCTAGACAACATTAATTTGGTTCAACTAAACTCAACCCCATCCAATCTCCCTAATTCAGAAATTTTAGCTGCAAGGCTTGATATAAATAAACATAAGTCCATTGTCATTATAGCTATCTACTTCCATACTGCTCAACTGTACAGATTTTCACATTGTCCAGATTTTTGGCTCATATTTTTGGCCTGTTCCTCTTTTTTCCTGGCAAATCACTGGGATGATCTCAGGATTGTAGTCACTAAATAATGACATACATTTGAGTTTCAGACTTCAAATTCTTCAGAAAATGTATATTAAAACAAATCCTATTACTGTAGCAACTTTCCAAGTTTATAAGAGCAATATTTAAAATATGTCCCTATTTGTACCCCCATTTTTTCAAGCTTTGTCTAGATTTTTTTGCATTAAAAGGTTGAGAGGTATGTGACTACCTCCCCCGTGCAAATAACCTCCACAATATTGAAAACATCCTTGAATGGGCCTCCTCTAACTTTAGCCATGAAATGGTAATACTTGGAGACTTTAACCTTGATTGGCTCACCTGCTCCTCTAATTCACCAACAAATTTTATAAACCTATATAACTTCCATCAAAACATTCACCTCCCTACACATAGACAAACATACAAACAGACAAGCCATCCTCAACTGGATTCTAACAAACAAATATAACATTAACTAAGAAGCTAGCTGTCTTCCTGACACTAAGTGATCACTTTCAAGCGCATCTAATAAGAAAAAATACAAATAACTCTAGTAATATTACATTCCGCTACATTCGAAACAAAAAACAATTTTCCCCAATCATCTTCAAGACACATTTAAAACAACATAACTGGGCACCTCTAAAAACTCTACAACTGGACCTTGCAGTGCAGTATTTAATTATACTTTCCTGCAAACACTAAATAAGCTTGCCCCACTCAGAAAAATTTGTATCAAAACCAAAAAACTTCCCTGGTTATCAAAAGAAACAATTCTACTACTAAAATAAAGGGACAGAGCATGGTCTCTTCTTCTTACTAACAGAAATAATGTTAATCTCACCCCCTAACAACAACTCTGAAATCAAGCCAAGAAGCAGATTAAACAAGACAAAAAACATACTTTCAGTCTTGTCAACTAAAATACCAAAGAAATCCCCAGAAATTCTGGCAATCAATTAACCACCTTCTTAAGCCTGGAAAACCCACCACCCCAGACCCAACAACTGCCAATACTATGGAATGTATAGCCACTCAATTCAATTCCCATTTCACAACCTTGATAACCTCGCTATGAAACAAAACTACTAATTCTCCTCTTTCGATACCCAATTCCACTATCCAAACTTCTACCTTTTTCAAGTTTGAACCCATCCAAACTAGTTGCATACAAAATCTACTAACTAAGGTAAAACCATGAAAAAAAGTCTTCTGTTCCACTGGAATATAGTTCTCCTTTATTGTAAAACGTTACAAATGAGCGCTTTCGTCTGCTCAGGGCAGACTTCTTCAGATAGACTAAGGTAAAAGCTTGTACTCTTGCCGCTGATCAGCTACCTGGTGACTATTTAAAACTAGCCGCCATATCCATTGCTTACCCTATATCTATTCTAATCAACTGTTCTACCTCTGAACAATATGTACCACACCTTTGGAAAATATTCCATGTCATACCCCTTCATAAAGGAGGCCCCTCAACAGATATATCCAACTATAGACCTATAGCCATTCTCTCAACTCTAGCCAAAATCCTAGAAAAGTGTATACACAAACAAATATTAGACTTCTTTTATCTGATACACAACATGGCTTTCAACCCATACATAGTAACTACTACAGCCCTCATAAGTTTTACCAATTCCATTAATCACCTCAGAAACAACCAACTTGTCACTGCCACCTTCCTTGACATGTCAAAAACCTTTGACACTGTATCTCATCAAATCCTTCCAAATAAACTGGCCTCCTACAATTTTCTGCCCTGAAGCCCTAAGTTGGTTCCATAGCTACCTTTCTAATCAAAAACAGGCCTCCTTATGGGAAAATAAACTCTTACCCCCAGCTTCCCATCTCGGTAGGAGTCCCACAAGGATTGATCCTTGGACCACTACTTATCACTATTTTTACTAATGACCTAAGCTCTGCTGCTAACCCTGCCAAAATCATACAATACGCAGATGATGCGTCCCTCATCTGCTCTGCTCACATTATCAATGAACTTCAAATAAAAATTCAGACTGCCCAAAATAATATCGAAAACTGCTTAGCTGTCCAACTTATACTAAACCCCAATAAAACTAAGCTTATGGTCTTTTCAAATACCTCCATCCCAAATAATCGACAACCTCTCTATATATTTTCTTCAAATGGCAGTAAAATAGAACCTGTCAAACAAATAAAACTTCTCAGGGACACTACTGACAATGCATTCAGATTTGACAAACATATAGCACTAACAATTAAAAAAGTCCATGTAAAACTTAGTACTTTGTATAGGGCTAGACCCTATCTTATTAAACATGCCAGACTTGCAACAGCAAGAACCTACGTCTCATCTTCATTACTTTACTGTTCTCAAATATTCATCAACCTTCACAAAACAGAAATGACTAACCTCAAATCTTGCTATAACAAAATAGCCACATTTGCATCTAACCAGCCTCAAAAATCACATCACTGTATTGGCCTCCACCACCTGAACTGGTTAGAAATCCCAAACTTACTTACACTAAATCAACTATTAATTTCCCATACAGTCATGTATTAACCTGATAACTGCCCAGCTCTATCTGACCCTGTTCAACCCTATACTAACCTTAGGTCTCTTAGGTCAGCTGGAAAAGTGTTGCTTAAAGTTATCAAAACTCATAACTCACATGGAGACTCCTTACACTGTCATAAAATTGCTAAATACTGGAATTCTCTTCCTCAACATATACTATCCATCACTAATACTCTTCATAGGTTCATAGGTTCATAGGTTAGTACTAGGCTAACTGCTCTTGCGAGCCATTGAAAGCCTAGCCAATTATCCCTTGTGAGACACAAACCCTGCACCTTGTGTTTGTAAGGCAAACACCTTAACCATTAGGCCACCCTCCCAACTTCAAACAAGCCCTGAAACAATACTTCTCAAATAATTGGATATGCTTCTGTTCTCCCCAAGACTAACCTGTTCTTACCCTCCTTTTTCTGACTCTCTTCTTGCTCTCACATAGCCTCATGTCCTTCTTGGCGATGACACTTCCAAATTTCACTTGATAATTCGATTCTGCTTTTTCTTAGTATTTTATATGTGTATATATATATATATATATATATATATATATATATATATATATATATATATGTGTATATATATATATATATATATATATATATATATAGTGATGCCCATACACTGTCCCAGTAATCAAGGAGCCTCAGTCCTCACCACTAACACCAGTAAGGGATGTGCACATTAGGAGGATAACAAGTATATACAAAAAAGCACTTGCAAGGTGTTGCAATAAATTCCAAAAGCTGCCAAGTGGTGAATTCCAAAGAAAACTTTCTTTTATTGACACAAATACAGGCTTATGCGCTTTTGGCCATGAAAATGGCCTTCATCAGAAACACCCATAATCCCTAAGGCAAACACTTAAATACCCTTCAGTGACAAAAAATACTATTCAATTAACCAATTAATATATTTTATACAAATAACATAAATAAACTAAAACACTACTATAAGACACTTATAAAAACTGCAATTCTACTTACATTTATTATATTTTGCTTTGCTACATAAAACAACTTTATAATTCACCCCACTATTAAGACTAGGTTTGTTACAAGCACTGAGCAGAATGTGCCATTTAAGCTCTCTATATTCAAGCTCTCCTTCTTTGTCCCCATTGAAATAAGGGGAAACATAGTCTATTACTGAAAACAAAAACTTTGAACACTTGGGACATTCTAATGTATGTTTAAACAATGCATTATTGTAATCTTTCTTTTGGATTCCATAATAATTTTCATAAATTCTCCTTCTCAGTGATCTATTGGTTTTTCCTATGTAGAAGGAATTACATGCTAGGCACTTTGCCATGTATACCACAAATTCTGAACTACATGTAAACCTACCTGGCACTGTAATGTTTTTTTTCATAAGTACTTACTTCTACATAAAGCCCCTCTGCTATAAATCTGCACTCTTTGCAGTCTAAACACTTATACATATCCTTAACTCTACTATTACTGGGTGCATGTTTATTTTCTAAAATCTCTTTAAAATTCCTAGCCCTTTTATTAATGTATATGGGTTATTCTCCCACTGCAGCCTTAACTTCTTTATTTGCTACTAATATTCTCCAGTTGTTATTGGTAATTCCTTTGATAGCTTCGCTGTCCACTGTGAAGATTAAGGGCATGGCCGCTTGCCAATTCTTATCCTGCTTTACCTTTTCTTCTCCTTCCCTAATCTCTTTTCTTGCACCTTCCAATAAATTGCTAACTATCTTACTGGGATATCCCCTATGCTTAAACCTCTCATGTAATTCTCCCACAAATCTGTTTATTTTGCTAGCATCACTTGTGAGTCTCTCTACCCTAATCAGCTGCCCCTTCACCATATTATGTTTGACATACATAGGGTGCATGCTAGTATAATGAAGTAAGCTATTAATAGCCACATTCTTGCAACTTATAACTGTACTTAATGTCTGTTGTTCTTGATCCTTGATGATGTCTAAATCTAAATAACTAATCCTAAAGAAACAAGTATACAAACAGTAAAGTACAATTTTCCTTAAAAGCACACAGAGATCACGGTCAGTCTGGGGCTGGTTTCTCCCTTTCTCTCCAGATCCCCAATAAGAGTCCCCACTAGCACAGCTATAGGGTTCAAATCTCAGACGAGTGGTCAAGCCAAAACCTCCAGCATCCTCTCTGTCCAACCAGTACTTCGTGTCCCTGCCCAAGTAGCTGACACACACACAGTTTGAGATTTGATTTATATATAAAATCACAGACACTCCTGGAGAAGGCTGGCACAGGTTCGCTAGCTATGCCCCCTTCTGCCCAGACTATAAGGTAGTACCGACTGGCACCAACCACTCTTATCAGCTACCATAAAGAACCTTCCCAAAGGGTGTCCAGTTCTACTGTGCAGTGTTATTATTATCCAATTGGTAAGTGTGATTAAGACTTGAAGGCTGCTTAGGAGTGGCTTGTACAGTATCACCAAATACATGCAAGTCCTCTAACAGCTTAAATTATCTCTACACAAAACAGCCACAGTTAAAAGGTTTAAATATATTTAATAATAAATAATAAAAACATAAGACAATACTTATGAACTCAACACAGTGACAATAGAGAGTTCAGAAATCACAGGAAATACTTTACAACAATATTGTAGGACAGTCTCACATAAATATAGAAAGCAGCTACACTAATCTGGCTATATTCCTATATATCTCTAAGAGAAATACTAAGATCTAAGTCTTACTTACAGGGCAAGGCAAAGTGCTGGTGAGATGATGTGTTCAGGTTCAGAAACAAATATAAAATGTACTCTCTTTCTCTCTGAGATAGTTCTTAAATTGATAATACACATTACTGCTGAATCATTTCAGATTACATCATTCTTGTTACCTCTGCTTAAGTCCCCTGGCTAACAGAACTTACAATTTAACATTTCTTTGTGATCTACAGCTGCCAGGAAGTCACAGAGCAATAAAAGACACTTTACATTTGAAACCTAGTAATTATCTCTGTCTTAAGACAATAGAAAGAAACTCCTAGCCCAGACATCCTGTCTCTTAGATTGAGAGAACACATGGTCATAAACTTCTTTACTTATCAGCTTATTTTCTTAGAGTTTGCAAGTTAACTCTGTATGTCCCACTTTCTACCATAAAACATGCATTACACAGGCATAGAGTTTATACACATTTCTGCTTTCTTCCAGCAGGGTGCACCATGATAATCTTGAAGCTCAGCACATAACACAGCTTTCTTACATTTGTGAAACAAGCCTGTGGATCATATTGATATTTACAAATGACATAGAATTATTTACAAAATTCTATCTAGTTGGGCTGGCAGCCCCTCAGTTTATCACATATATATATAAAAAATTCTTATTTAAAACTTTTTTATCTGAATTCTCTGATGTAATGATGTTTTGTTTATTATCACTGATTTTTAATGATGTACCATATGTAACCACATGGTTCTCCCTTACACATTGTATTTAATGGCTTAATGTTTAACTATGTTACTTCTCTGGAGCTTTTTTCCCCGGGTCTCCACTGAAAACAGGCCAATTGCCTAGTCGGACATTATTCGGTAACCAAATGTTAATAAATAAACTAATTAATTAATAAACTTTCAATATTTTACATGCCCTACTAATTATCCATTATAACAGCAGCTTCTATTCTAGATTCAACTAAGAATTCAAACAGTGCAGGTCTTTCATTTAGGACTTCCATATCCCTTTCTCTTTGCCTGTACTCTGATATCAACTCCTGATAGGGAAAACAATCTCTAGTCTGTAGTCCAAATGTCTTCATTGTCTCATCCCATTCTCTTACCTTTCCCTCTCTAATTATTCCTTCTCAATACCCAGGTTCCTTTGCCAGCTTTCTCCAACAAATTCCAGTCCCCTCTTGCCTATTCTCTGTACCCCTAATTGCAATCATCCCTATTGCCATACTCTCCTTTTCTCTATTTCTGTGTTAGCTTAGTTCTTAGTATACTTTTTGCTACTTTATGAATACGATATTCTGTATGACTGCTGTTATTCTTCTTAAGGGTCTGCATCCAAAATCCAATTATTTCCTTATTTCTTGAATTCTCCCACTTCATCATCATCCCTTACCATTTTCAATTATAGCTTTCTGTTTGTGTTATGTATAACAGTATTGATGGAGTAGCTGTAAAATATCCCTTCAAATCAGGTAATCCTAAACCTCCTTGTTCTATTGGAAGGATCATCTTATTCCACATGACTTTTATGCCCTATTCTCCTCCTAGATAAAATCCTTTATTTCTTTATTAATTACTATCCACTAGTTCTCTGGTTGATAAAAATATGCCTGACTTGTGTATATAACTAAAGAGACTAAAACATTTTTCTTGCTTGTATCTTGCTATCCATATCCATAGACTAGACCTTCCAGTTTCTCAGTTTTTGTATTATCTTTTGTTTCATCTCTTGACAGATATTTTTAACTGCCACAATAGCATCCATTTAAATTCATCCTTCTAAATACTTCTTTTAATCATGTCCCCATAAATATGGGTATTGCTGAAACAATTCATGTGTGTGTGTACATAGTTTACAGCTACGGCCTTTATTTTCTCTTTGTTAATTTTATATCCTGAAAATTAACTCCTACCTTTTCTAAAGATCCAACTTCTTGTTCTTTTATCTCTGTTACAATCTTCATTATACTTGGTTTAGACTTTGATTTCCATTGTCTAGTAACTTTTTGGCAGCCACCAGAATTAATCTTAGAAAGGCCTTACTATGTTTAGGCAATTCAAATCCTGTATCCCTACACAAGCAGTAACAATCTTTAGTTTTATACACAAGTCAGGTATATTCTGTTTCAGAATATTCCACAACACCGAGATGTCCTTTTCTGGATTTATCAGGTACAAAATAATATCACCTACAAGTAAAAGCCAACTTTTCTTGAATCTCATTCCAGTTATATCCTTGAATTTCTGAGTCCTTTATTTTCATAGTTCAAAATATAACCCCCAACAAAAAGGGGAAAGAGGACACTCCTACCTGGTTCCACAGTTCAGACACAACATATCATTAAAAAAACCCTCCCACTTTGATTTTTGCTTCTGATCGCTCATATATTGTCCTAATGAACCTTATTATTATACCAGAAAATGCAAATGCTTTCATTTCCCTACTAATAAAATCCTAGCTGACTTTGTTGAATGCTTTCTCTGCATCAAGACCCACCAACAACAGCAGTATTCAATTATATTGTTTCCCTCTGGATCATCATTGTTCTATTAATGTTGTCAAATGCTTACATCCCCTCCACAAAACCATATTTATCAATTTTGGCAACATCTTTGCCTTTCTTTTACCTGTTATACACATAAACACTTCATAATAATGGTTTAAAATTGAAATATGCCTATATGAAGCTGAATCTGTTTGGTATTTACTGTCTGTAGGTATTACAGCCACCACAGTTTTTTTCCATGATGTTGGTACTTCCCCCTCCTTTTAAAATACTATTAAACAAAACCTTCCAGATCATTGTCACTTTCTTCCCTCTTAGCTTGCAAACTTCCACAAAAATATAATCTATTCCTTGGGACTTTCTTGCATGCTGGTTGCACACCAGTATTTTTATCTTAACTCCCTTATTATTTAACTGTTAATTGCTGAGCTTCGTCTACCTCTAACATTGGTAGTTAAGTTTTCCATAAATATTTCCAATTGTGCTTTTTCTTGAATTCTCCATTTCTCTGCTTTATACAAATTTTCATAGAATTTCTGAAATATATCCAATACCTTTACAGGATCTTTAGTTATTTTTCTGGTTAAAGGCTTCCTAGGTTTGGCAACAACCCTTTCTACTTTCTGTTGCCTAGAAAATTTGTGCTCTAGAGTTATTACCAAAAAACATTTCTTAACAGTAATCTTTCTAAGCTCATGCATATTACCCAGGTACTCCCTTATTTTCTCTTTAGCACTCTCCAATTATGTCTATTCTTGTTCAGCGAGATTCCCCTTATTATTTAATCTTTATCAGCCCCTCTAAACAATTCTTACTGCTTCTTAACCATGTCTTTTTCTTTTATGTCTACCTTATTTTTAAACTCCACTTTAGTTATATCCCATTCCCTAGCTAAAATTTCTGGAGTACTTTCTATATTCCATGAATCCTGAATAATTTCCACTATAAATTCCTCTCTTTTTAAAGGTAGGTGGGGAAGTGCTAGCATTTCATCTTTACTTCATTACCCTGAATTTTTATCTTAATAATAATTGGGAGTATGATCTGAAATAGTTATTGGATGTGTGTGAATGTTCTCAATTAAATTCACATGATCCTGTGAAATATAATTTCTGTCTAGTCTAGCATAGGTATTGTACCTTGGGGAACAATATGTAAATTCTCTCAAGTTCCTTCTACTAAATGTATGTATTCTGTAACAAATACTTGTATAAATTTCTTTAGAAATATACCATCTTTTGTTATATTTTCCCTTCTAGGCCCCCCAGGTGCATTCTCATTGTTGTAAATTAAATTCCAGTCTACACCTGTTATTAATAATATCATATCCTAAGCTGATTTTTCACAAATAATAAGCTCCATAATACCAGTTTTAGGTGTAACATAAATACATGCCAGTGTAATCATCTTCCCTTGTCAATAGCACCTTACTACCACAAATCTGTCATTATCTTTTCCTCCTCTATCCCCACTGGAGCTTGTCTAGCAATTAATATAAATAGTACTCTTTTCCTTTGTCCCTGATATTCTGCTGAATATCTATCCTGAAATCATTTCTTTAACAAATTCACATGCTCAGTTCTTTACAAATGTGTCTCCTGTAGCATTACTATTTGCGCTTGCATATCTTAATATAATTACATAGTCTTTCCATTTTGTCTAAACCGGTGAAGCCATTCACATTCCAAGATAATATGGACAGTATCACCATTATGAGAAGAAGTCATTATTCCCATCCATTATGCATGACAACTTTTCTAAAGGTCTGTTTCCAGCTTTTATGATATACACACCAGCTAATGCTTGGCAGGTTAATCCTTTATATATTTTTTTCTTATCATTAGCATTGGAACCTGTGACACATTTTACAAATTTTTTTATTTTAATGAAAACCCTCAAACAAAAATCATACCTCAGAATACTCCTATAACCTTTTAACTTAATACAAACACAAAACTATGCACATCCTCAAATAATGAAGTTTAACCCATGTAATAGGAATCTGCGGTGGTGGTGCTGCGGTAGCATTGTCGCCTCACAGTAAGACACTGTCCGGTTCGATTCTCAGCTAGAGCGTCTTCTGCATGCAGACATGCGTGAATGGGCATACCTTCGTTGAAGGTTGTGCATCAGGGCTGGTAACTCGGCACATAAAAGTCAACTACCAATCATTAGCGGACCGGAGTTCCACTGTGGTGACCCCTAACCAGGAAAAGCCGAAAGACACAACAACCCATGTAATAGGAACAATTGTCCCAAATAGATAGTTGTAAATACAGGCCTTATTTAACTTAAAACTGAGGTTATTCATGTTGTTCCCTGTGCTTCTACTTACACTAATTGGTGTCTGTTCTTTTTAATCTCTATTACTTTCCTGGATGTGAAAAACAACTTGCATACCTTCAGAAATCATTAACTTTTAGCATCCAAGAAATCAGTATTATGTTTTTTTATTGTCCTATAATCAGCTTGTATCCATGGAAACAAGAGAAAAAATGTAGTCCTCAGCTGCATGTTTCTAAAGGCAAACTAAATCCCTTATTGCTAAAGGAAAACTTCATTATATTCAGTCTTCTCTTATTTACTTGTTTCTATTTAAAACTTGTATTAGATTACACCAAGGGTCTTAATCCAGACATTCACCCATGCAAAAGTAAGAAAAAACACATCAGCTCTACATATATTACAGTCTGTGTACATTTGCACCCCATCCCCCACCTCAACAACCCAAGATTACAACCTATTAACTTAAACATGCTTTTGTCTAGCCTTTTTTCTCTTTTTGTATTGTAATGCTTACATTTCACACTGCTAAAAGAAGCAAGGAAAAAAAAAACATGTTTTCTTATCTTTATTACATACAAGAACTAAAAATGCTTTATTATGAAACAGGCACTTTATATCCTAAAAAAACTTCACAGTAATACTGTTAAGAAGTTTTACTTACAGCTATCTTTTTCCTTTCTCTTCCCCTCCCCTCAGTGTCCTTCTAAAAATGAATTATGAAGTGAGACAAATGCCTTTTAGTTCCCCACAAGTTTTGTGATTGATGCTTTGCAGTCTCACATTTATTCATTAACTTCTCTGTTGCTTGTTTTCTTCATGTTCATCTCCATTTCACAACTCCAGACTCCAGTTCAATTCCAAGGTGCTCCAAATTCTTCTGATCAACTCCTGTAGTTTTCTCTGTCTGTCAGACATTTTCCTTTGGAACAATGTAAAAGGTTTCAGTGGCAAATTCTCTCTGTATGCTTTATTGTTAGAAGAATTAGAAGCAGAGTTCCCCTCTGCTTGATGGCTCACTTTCTGTTGGACAAACTTTTGTATTTCCTCCTTACCCTGTTATGTATCAAAGAAATACTTTGATCCTCCAGGAAAAATATTCTGAAGAGAGCTGGATACAGAAGCTTGAATCTCACCTGCCTCTTGACTTTCCATGATTGCTGGAAGAAATTAGTTTCTCTTTTGCCTGGTGTACATTGAATAATAATTTCCCAAAAACATTTTACTGTCTCCAACTTTCAATACTTTACCCTTTTACCACAATATTGTCAGGATCAGATCAACCCTTTCTGCTTGCAGGTTTGCATATTTACTAATAGAGGTCTTGGCTGCTTTTTCATGGCCAGGTTAGAAACATACACATGGTGCGCCCTTTCAATTAACAGTTCATGCTGTGGACTACCAGTCCAACTGCTTATGTGTGCCTTCATAAAATTAATACACTGGTCATTCTAGTTTCCCTGGTACAGCAGAAAATCTCAGATTTTCCCTTCATGTTCTGTCCTCTAATTATATAATTTTTGAAACATCTCTTCCTGAGCAGTCTCACTTTGCCAGCCATTTTTTTCATTTTGACCTTTGATTTTTACAGTTTTATCAGCTCATCTGAATATCTTTTTAAAGCTTTTTTCATTGGTTACCAGCCTTTTGCCATTGAGTTGATATGCTCCTTCAGTCCTTCATTTATTTTAATCAGCTCTAAGCACATTTCGCTTATTTTTCCTCTAGCTTATTGAAAGCCATGTATTGTGCCAAAGTTGGACCTTCAACTGTGTTTTGCTGAACAGCTGCAGGATTCTTCCTAGTCAGTGTTTTCTCTTCACCTTTTCTAGTTAACTTTCTAAGTTCTCTTAATTTCTTCTTTGCTGGTACCAAGGCAGTGCACTTACGAGACAGTAACTGAATTTACTAAAATCGACAGAGTTAATAGCCACTGCAGTTTCTATTTTCTCCTGCCACTCAGACTGCTGAAGTTAAGCTGCTGATAATTGTGCAACCATCTGGGATTCTTATGTCATTATTGATCATTTTCATGAGAATTCTTTCCATGGCTCTGCATATAAGCTGAATGAGACTTACAGGTCTTTAGTTTCCAGAGTCCACAGATGGTTGCAATTCTCCATTTGTGAGACATGAAGCATGTGTGGAGGCTATGGTTAAATAGTGAATGTGGACAGTTGATAGGTTGTGTTTCATGCTAGTTACAAAGAAAGCTTGGGATATTGTCAGGGCCCATTGATGCAGTGTTGTTGGCCTTAGAGCATTGAGAACCTTGTTCTCTAGTTAAACTTGGGGGAGTTATACTTGATGGTATTTCCTGATGGGAGGTGGGGAATGAGAGAAGAGTAAAGTCAGAGCTAAATTTGTCAGCTAGTAGGTTTGTTATATCTCAGTGTAGGCTGTTCCATTAACAATGAGCTCTGCACTAAACTGTGTATTGCCTTTGAGGTTTCAGACATAGCTGAAGAATGCCTTATGGTTGGCCTTGATGAGGGAGGCCAGATTTACCTCCAATTTGGCCTTGGTAGATTTTATCTATCATCTGATTTTTTTTTAGTTTTATTAGAGCACATTTATCCTGCTAGGTGCTGCACCTTTTACTTTTTGCCATGATTTTCTTCTTTCTGTTCTACAGCCTACTGATGCTGTGATTCCACCCGGGTAACTTTTTTTTTTTCAGTTAGTTCTGTACTTATTCCTGGTGGTTACAGCTGGCATTATGCAGCTATTAACAAGCTTGTATTTTCTATGGACAGTTCCACATGGGCAGCCATGTTCTCAGGGTTTACAGGAGGTTTACAGTTTTGCCAGGTAATCACTTAAGAATTAAGCATTAAAGTAGTTCCTGTGTTTTATTTTTACTTTATAGGAGACAATTTTGTGGTCTGACCATGCTAGGCAGGACATTATACTAGGGGGTGTGCAGTGCTCTCTCATAGTAGTG
Organism: Protopterus annectens; assembly: GCF_019279795.1. Taxonomy (NCBI): domain Eukaryota; kingdom Metazoa; phylum Chordata; order Ceratodontiformes; family Protopteridae; genus Protopterus; species Protopterus annectens. The sequence goes on from NC_056726.1 coordinate 807,749,431, forward strand.
AGCAGCAGATCCAGTATATTTTTGTTTCCCTGCTCAGCATACTGACAAACAGGTTCAGGGAGTTTTTGTTTACAAAGTCCAGGGATTTCTGTGTCTGCATGTTTGGTGTTGTATGCAATTTATAGTTAATACTGGGGTAAAGTACAGTTGTGTAAAATCTTACCATAACAGTAAATGTCCTTCTCTTCACTGTTGCAGTATTCTTAACTGTAGGGATCTCCTGGCAAGTCCAGCCAGTATACCAAAGCCTTTAGATCTTGAATGTGCCACACTTCACAAGATTGCTCCCCATACTGGAATAGGGCATAAAGGTGACATATGGACACAGTTTCCCAGAACAGAATTGTCCCAGAAGAGAACAATCTTCATAGGACAAAGAAGGCTATGCACATCCAAGTGGAGAAAATACAGAATGAAAAGGGGGCCCTCAGCCAGGAGAATAACCAAAGCAAAGCCCAAAAGAAAACTGGGGATGGAGGGAGGGACTGAATACTGCAACAGTGAAGAGGAGGACATCTACTGTTATGGTAACATTTTACACAACTGCATTATGTCCTTCTATATCCCTGTTTGGTTTGCTTGGAAACAGATAACGACAAAGTCCTGGGATGTAAAGAAAAAGCTAGTTAGATTTACAAATGGTCTCAGTTTTATCCAAATAATACCAAAGCTGTCTGTGCAAATCCAGTATATGCAGGACCCTCTCACTAGGAGACTGTGGAAAAGGAAAAAGGAAGGTGTTGTACTGCCTGATTTAAGGATAGCTCATTAACAATGTTGGGCATAAAAGAAGGATTACTACAAAGATAAACCCTGTCTCTGTGAAAAACCAAAAAAGGAGTGGCCGTAAGGTCCTGAAGTTCAGAAACCCTCTGAGCAGATGTAAGAGCAAGCAAAAAGATAGGTAAAGTGTTGCAGAGGAGCTAAATCTCCAGGCTCAAAAGGAGCCTGAGTCAATTTTTCCAAAACAAAATTAAGGTCTTAAGGAGGAGGAATAGGCTTTTGGGGGGCCTAAGATGCAAGAAGTCTTTAAGAAATTGTTTGAACTCAAAACTAGAAGCCAAAGGAGAATTTAAGGGCAAGCGGACAGAAATAGCCGACAAATGGGTATTTATAGAATAATAGGCCAAGACAGACTGGAATAACTCACACAAATAATAGAGAACTCGAAGGACCCCCACTGAAAAAGGGTCCTGGCTATGAGCATGGCACCAAACAGAAAATCTTTTCCATTTGGACATACAAGACTTTCTGGTTCTGGGTTTTCTTGCCTCCTGTAAAACCCTGAGCACATTCCCAGAAAAGAGGTGTCTAAAAGGAATAAAATCCCTACCACCCACAGTGTGAGCTGAAGAATGGACATGTGAGGATGGTGAGTGGCCCATTATCCTGTGTGAGGAGGTCCAACTGGTGAGCTAAGTTGTGATTATGCCTAGCGATATGCATTAAGAGGGGGACCAGTGCTGTCTTGGCTAAAAGGGAGTCACTAGCAAGATATTTGGAGAGTCCAGCTGAATCTTCTGCAGGACTGTTGAAAGTAGAGGAACAGAGAGGAAAGCACAGAGAAAGATCCCTTTCCAAGGGAAAGAAAAGGCATCTGTCTTCCACGTCAGATGGCATGGCACTCTAGAACAGAAAAGAGGGAGTTGCCAGTTCAGATGAAATACAAAAAGAAATACCCCACCAATGGACCATGTCCAGAAATATGTCTCTGTGAAGCATCCAGTAGAGTCTGGGTTTTGAACCTGCTTAAAGAGTCTGCCACTAAATTGTACTCTGAAGGAATATATACTGCCTGACGAGTTAGCTGGAAACCAATAGCCAGATCCCAGGCCTGAAGATACAGCCTGCAAACAAGATAAGACTTTGTGACCCCCTACACCCTGCTTGTTGATATACCACATCACTGTGGTTTTGTCTGTGTAAAACTTCATGGGACCTGGAGAAAACATGGGGTGAAAAGCCTAAAGGACCAGAATCAGAGCTCTCATCTCTTTGATGTTGAGATGGTATGGCTTCTGATGGGGGGCCAGAGACCTTGAACTTTTAGGTAACCATGGGAAGCCCCCAACCCCATGTCTGTGGCATCTGTGAACAGTTCTTGAGAAGGAACCAGAGGCTGAAAGGGCAGGCACGGGTGGAGAAGAATTTGCTGAATTCAACACTTCAACTAACTCTCGAGACAAGGAAGGAGTGGCACTCTGAAATCCTGAGGGTGGCAACACTGAAGCCAAACTGACTTGAAGTACCATTGAAGCTTCCACATAGGCAGTCTGGTAAAATGGAGCAGTGGAATAGAAGAAGCCATAAAATCTAGGGTGTGAAGAAACTCTCTGGCTGGAAAGGCAAGCAGAGGAAGAAGAAACTGAAAGAAAAATGTCAAGGACAAAACCTTTTGAGGTGGAAGAGAGGCCAACATTGGCACTGTCTGAATCCTGCAGCCCAGATAGACATGATCCTGAGAGGAAGTCAGGACAGACTTTTGGAAGCTGATAGTAAACCTCAGACTTTGAAGATGAGATACCGTGAACTCCAGAGCTAGTAACAGGCAATTGCGAGAAACAGCCTGAATCAACAAGTCATCTAAATAAGGAAACAATCTAAATATTTTGGAGTCTGCAAAGGGCAATCATGGGAGCTAGGCATATTGTTAACCTTGGGGCAGTGCAGATATCAGAGAGCAAAGCAGAGAATTGAAAATGAGAGGAAGAAACATTGGAATGTAAAAAACTTCTTGGAAAGAGGGTAAGTAGGAATATTAAGATAAGCATTCTTCAGATCCAAGGATACCAGAAAAGCCTGGGGCATCAGCAGAGGAAACAGGGTTTGAAAAGAAAGCATTTGAAAAGAAGGAACCTGGCGAAAGGCATTGAACAAAGAGAGATCCAAAACAGGTCTCCAAGTGCCCTCCTTTCGAGGAACCAGGAACATTCTGGAGTAAAAAGCCTTTCCCACTTGGTAAGGAGGAACTAGCTGAATAGTTCCCTACTCCACCAGGCATCCAAGAACCTCCAAGAAAAGAGAAAACTACTCTAGAGGTGGTTGAAGAATCCCTGAAAAAGGAGAGACAGACTTTCACACCATGAAGTAACCCTGACAGACAATGGACAGAACCCAAGAATCTAAAGTGACGAGTTGCCAGTTTGGAAGACAGATGGAGAGCTGAAAGGACAAATGAACCTAGAAGAGGGTTAGAGGGGCAAAATGTCACAGAGAAGCAGACCTGTCAGAAAGAAAAGGCTTCTTAGCCATGGCAGCCTGGTAAGACTTTGCAGAAGGAGATTGCCTGCCATCCTTCTTGCCTTTAGTGGCCCAGCAAGACTACTTGTCAAAAAAAGCAGACCTAGTAGGATAGTTCCACTGGAACTTAGGGATAGGGATACAAAAATATGTTTAAGGTCCTGTAATTCTTTACCTTTTTTGGAAGGGACTTAAACATAGCAGCAGCAGCAGCTCCACAGATATTCTTACTATCCAAAGGAGCATCAAGCAACTTAGCCTTAATGTCTTCAGGTAATGACTGCAGATGAAGTCAAGAGTAATGCCTCATGACAGACCCAAAGACAGCATCTCTGGAAGAGGTATCAGCAGCATCATAGCTGCACTTGATGTTGTGGTGTGTCACCTGAGAGGTAGAATCCAAAACAGAAAACTTCCCTTCAGAATCAGGGAGGTCAGAAATAACTTGACAAGTCTAGGCAATCAAGGCCAGAACATATCTGGTCATGTGGGTCCGGTAATTGATGGCTCTAAAGGCCAAGGTAGAAGCTGTATAAACCTTCCTTCCAATCATCTCCATTACCTTACAATCTTTATCTGAAGGCAGAAGCTTTGAAAAGGGTGAAAGCTCAGAAGGCTTATCAGAGAATACTGACACCACAGCACGGCCAGCAGATGTGACACTTAAAAGGAATTGCTAATCCTCGGGAACCTTATAGAACTTGTCAGGTTTCTTAGGAGCAGGGAGAGCTGAGAATCAGGAGTCTTAGAGGCAGCTGTAAAGGTGTCTAATAAAGCAGACAACATAACAGGCACTGCAGAAGGTTTAGGAGTGTACACCTGAAGCAACTCATAATACCTCTTCTGGATATCAGACACCTGAGAAGAATCTCACTTAAAATATTCCATCATTCTGGCTACTGTGTCCCCAAAAGTCTCCTCCAAATGAGATGGACTCCTCTTTATCAGAGTTATAAGCCAAAGGAGAAAGCATCTGGGAAGAATAAGACAAGGACCCCTCATCAGACTCCGAATCCTCATCCATGGAATCAGGTTCCCTAGACCATTCAGAAAGAGTAGAAGTCCAAGGGAGTAGGGACAGATACCTCTTGGGGAGGTTTCAGGGCCATTAAGGTATTAAATAGGCCTTGAGTAAACTCCTGCCATTCACTTTTAGGGTCCTTAGGATGTACAGAAGAATGTTTAGTCTTCTGTTTTTTCTTGGTAGGGACATCAGCTCTAAAAATACGAGAGGTTCCTGAAACCTGACAAGATTCAGTAGGAGCACCCAGAACCTTTTCCCATGAACAAAATCAGTGGAATCCCTCTAGGGTCATCTGAGATAATCAACCATGGTTCCCCCTTAACATCCAGAGCAGATGACTGCAAAACCTCAGAGGACATGTGAAAGGAGGAATCCATGCCAGTCTCCAATGGGGTTGTGGGAGATGAATCCAAAGTCAACACAAGATGGCCTACAGAGCTGTCATTGGCTTCTAGAGAGACATCTGGTGGGGGCTGGACAGTCAAAGAATCCAGATGAGATTTCTTGGCCTTCTTCTTACTTAACTGTAGTACCTCAATCTACCCTTGTTGGATGACATGAACTCCAAGCAATCAAAGAAAAACAGGATCAAGAACAAAGAGGAAAAGACCCAACAGGGCACTTATCTGATGGCTAGGTACTCAGCACAGCAAAGGGCATTCAGTCTGACAAGTGAAGATGGTGCTCAGACTGGCATCAAACAAGTTCTGGGTAACTGTGCTGGAATGCCATCTTTATACCCTACATCCAGTACAGGGAGCATGCATGTGATGTATGGCACATTCAAGATCTAAAGCCTTTGATATAATGGCCTGATTTGGGGCTATCCTTGGCAGGAGATCCCTACAGTTAAGAATACTGCAACAGTGATATAGAAGGATGTTTAAAATTACCCATGAATATGATAATAGGTTGGATGGTGTCTCCAGTGAACCTAAATATGTGTTATGGGTTTCCTCGGTCATGGAGGAGGACCTGTAGCCTACAAGGAAGTGGTATGGGATCTTGCCTATGATGATTTGAATGTGGAGAAGCTCAAGTGAATCATTCTTCTTCATGAGCCTTGGAGTGTATTTATTTTTGACGTAGATCAAGACACCTCCATCTTTAGTCCCTGCCTGTGTAGTACCAGGTTTAAATCTGTGGAAGGAATTATAGCCTTGCACTGCTGGGGTGCTCTCACAGCTTTAATCCGTATCTCAGTGACTACACAGATGTCAACATTTTCTAAGCTGACGTGAGCTTGTAGGGAAAGGTGGTTCTAGTTTAAACTCCTGGCACTGAGCAGTAAAACCTTCAGATTTTCTTGTTTTTAATTGCTATTTTGGAAGGATTGTCATTGCCTAAAAAAGACACTATGGGGAAGATAATGTTTAACTAACATTTGAAAGCCTATATGGGTGCAGTGCAGACCATCCCTGGCAGAGCATTGACTGTTGACCATCTCCTTTCTTGCTAACAAAAATGGCATCCCCTTGAAATGAAACCAGAAGTTAAGCCAATTATTGTCAGTCATCTTCTATTTGTATTGTGGCAGTATCCTTTGAGAAGGTAAACTACTCCTCAGTGCTAGGCTCATACAAGCCTGGAACACAAATTCCAAGATCTCCATTATGTTTTTCTTCATACAGTCCAGGGAGGTACATCTCAGGTCATTCACAGCAACATGGACTATGACTACGTCATACTGATACTTGTGGTCCAATGACCTAAGTGCATGTATAATCTGGCAGATGCTGGCCCCTTATAAGCAACTGACATTAACCTTCTCCTTACTCATCCTGGTGAGAGGGACATCATTGTGTCTCACAATGGAGTCTCCAATAAGAGGAATGTTGGTTTGTATGGAGGCTTGTCTTATGGGCTGAGAAGTACAGGTTCCATGAGATTTGTCTAAAAATGTTGACGTGCATATTTTTTGAAAGAGTGCATTTGGGGCTGCTGAGGGCATTTATATGTGCTTCATCTAGGAGGTGTTTAAAGTTTAGGAAGGTTACATTTAAGTGCCTCAGCATATGTGGGTTTCTGTGTCTGTTTCATGCTGTGTGTCTTGGGTATAGTGTGTGAACAACTGACAACCTGATTGACATTGGGAGTGCTTTTATGTAAGAGTTTTGCCTCCAGTGACATTGTGTAAATACATATCTCACAAAGGATCATAGGAGGTTACTAGACTAATGGCCCTGGGGCCCTTACAAGCCTAGCCAAGAGTTTATCCCCAAAAATAAACCTCAGTCAGCACCTGTCACCCCTGTCAATGAGGGACACAGGTGGAACCCCTGGGAGAAATTTGTGGTTTCCCATCTACTCATCAAGGTTGTGCTTGAAGAGGGTCAGTGAGGTGCTCTGTTTGATGTATATGGGAAGTCTATTCCAGAGATGGGGCACCCTCTGGGAGACAAACCTGTCTCTCCAGCAGGTTTTGTTGATGTCACATATTAGATTCAGGCATTTTTGAGCAGGTAGTACATGAGGAGTTAGACTTACAGATATGGAGCATCTCTAATAGGGCAGGGTCCAAGATTACCTTGTAGGCGAGACACAGATCACCCCCTGAGCAATTCTGTATGATACTGAATAGAGTGATAGTGACTTGAGCATGTCTGCATAGGACAGGTGTTGGAGGCCATGGATACCACAATACCAACAAAAATAATTGACTTGAACAATTGGCTTAATTTCTGGTATCATTCCAAGGGGATCCAGTATCTGTCTGCCTTGGGATGACATGGTCGACAGGCCTCGATGCTTTACCAAAGATGGCCTTCACCTGACAACCACTGGGTTTCCAGATCCTGGGCAAAGCTCTCGCCTCCCCCATTGTATCTTTTTTAGGCAATGTCCCAGAGACAAACCTTTCAACATAAAAGATCTGTCAAAAAGTAAACAGAAAGTCATGCTACTTAACATGAGGAGCCTTAACCTGAAAATGGACTCACTAGAGGCTCTCCTTGCACTGGAAGATGCTGATGTCTGTGCAATCACAGAAACATGGTTCAAGGCTGAGGAGAGCACCCCTCCCTTAGCAGGCTATACCTCCTTCCACACATTCTGACCCCAAAATGAAGCTGGGAAGACTAAGGGTGGTGGAGTCTCTATCTTCATTAAGGACAGCCACACCTCCAGACTAGTTTGCCAACATGATGCACTGGAACTACTCCAGGTGCAACTGACAATTGACAAGACACCCACTCAGGTAATAGCTAGCTATAGACCCCCCCCCCATGACTCAGGGCACCCATTCCTCTTATCTGGATCTACTTTGACTACATCAAGGTACCATTTAATACCATGATTCTTGGTGACGTCAACTACCCCACCATAGACTGGGTGAACTATTCTTGCACTAATGGACTCTCTCATTGATTCCTTGACTTAATAATTTCTAACTCACTAGACCAGCTCTCCTCATCCCCCACAAGGGGAGATAATATTCTGGACTTGGTTCTCACCAGCATGGGTGACCGTTGCACCACTCCCATAGTATGTTCTTCCCTGGTGAGATCAGATCGGACTGTCTCATTCAAAGTTTCTATCCCACCCCCCCCCCCAGCTGTAATCAAGCTAAGAAACTTCTCAAAAGCTGACTACAACCTTCTAAGGGAGGGTATATGTAGCTTCACACCAACAACCCCCTCAAAGGATGCAGAAAACTATGCTGAACAGTATGCCAATGCAGTACACAAGCACCTCTACAACTGCATGGACTCAGCCATATCCAATAGAACTAAAACCTGCTCCTCAAGGAAACAGAAACCTGTTTGGTGGACATCCTCTATCAACAGGCTTTACAACAAGCTTACTCTATTAAATGCTTTCACTGCATTAAGACCCACCAACAGTGGCATTTTCTTACATTTTGCCTCCCTCTGGATCATCACTGTTCTGTTAATGTTTTGTCAAATATTTGCATCCCCCTCAACAAAACCACACTGTTCCATATGTATCAATTTTAGCATTACCTTTGCCATTCTTGTAGCCATTATGGATATAAACATTTTATAATCATGGTTTAGAATAAAATGAGTCTATATGAAGCTAGATCTGATGGTATTTACCATCTTTAGGTATTTCTTCCAGCATGTTGGTGCTTCCCTGCTTTTAAAATACTGTTAAAGCCTTCCAGATCTTCATCACTTTCTTCCCTTCTAGCTTATAAATGTCCACAGGAATACCATCTATTCCTGGAGATTTTCATGTAGATTGGTTATACATCCCAATGTTTATCTTATCGACTCCTATCATAACAGTTGATAACTAAGCCTCATCTACCTCTAACCTTGGCATATTTAATTCTTCCATAAACACTTCCATTCATACTTTTTCTTGATTTCCACTTTTCTCTGCTTTATACAGATTTTCATAAATTTTCTAAAATATATCAAATATCCATAAAGGATCTCTGGTTAGTTTCTTTGTTATATGATCCCTAAGCTTGGCAATAGCCCTTTCTACTTTATGTTGCCTGAGCCATTGTGAGAAAAATCAAGTTGGAGGTTGCAGGAGCAAAACAGGTCCAAAAAATGAAGAGTATCTCAAGACCAACTATGTAAAAAGAATGAGTATTTATTTAAAGATGAGCGCTTTCACTGTTAACACAGCTTCTTCAGATCTAAGTTAAAATAAATAAAAACTTAAAATGGTTTTTTTATATGATCACCTCTAGTGGTCGAACAAGTAATTACAATGAAGAAAACATAAACTGATTCTTTTGTATGATCACCTCTAGTGGTCAAACAAGTAATTACAATGAGGATACATATAGTGAATGAATAACAAGTTGGATATACATCATAAAATCACAAATCAAATAGATGTTAAATGCTCAAACAATGCCTGTCCTGAAAATACAGAAAATCCCAGTCAACTACATTTCCAAATGAAATGACATGAAAAATATATATAACCTACATAAGAAATATCATGAATAAAAGTGAGTGTTGAAGGGGGGGGGGGAGAAAAGCTAAATTCTCTAGTGGTCAAACAAGTGATTACAATGAAAAGAACATAAACTGGTTCTATTGTATGATCACCGCTAGTGGTCAAACAAGTAAATACAATAAAAATGCATGTAATGAATAACCAGTTGAATATACAAAATATATGTCCTAAAATCACAAAAATGCATTTAATATTCATACAATAGAACCAGTTTATGTTCTTTTCATTGTAATCACTTGTTTGACCACTAGAGAATTTAGCTTTTCTCCCCCCCCCCTTCAACACTCACTTTTATTCATGATATTTCTTATGTAGGTTATATATATTTTTCATGTCATTTTATTTGAAAATGTAGTTGACTGGGATTTTCTGTATTTTCAGGACAGGCATTGTTTGAGCATTTAACATCTATTTGATTTGTGATTTTATGATGTATATCCAACTTGTTATTCATTCACTATATGTATCCTCATTGTAATTACTTGTCTGACTACTAGAGGTGATCATACAAAAGAATCAGTTTATGTTTTCTTCATTGTAATTACTTGTTCGACCACTAGAGGTGATCATATAAAAGAACCATTTTAAGTTTTTATTTATTTTAACTTAGATCTGAAGAAGCTGTGTTAACAGTGAAAGCGCTCATCTTTAAATAAATACTCATTCTTTTTACATAGTTGGTCTTGAGATACTCTTCATTTTTTGGACCTGTTTTGCTCCTGCAAACTCCAACTTGATTTTACTTCTAAGTGCTTTTTAAACTGGGTGACAGGCAGCATTCATCTGGTGTATTCAGTGGTGTGCTGTTTTTAGTTTACTTAATTGTGAGAAAAATGTTTGCTCTCTGGAATTTTTAAATTCCACTTTCATTGTATCCACTCCCTAGCTTCAGTTTCCACTACCCATTACTTAAATTCCTCTCTGTTTAAAAGATTGGAAGTGCCAGTGTCTCATTTTTATTTCTTTACCCTGCATTTTTTATTTCAGTTATTACTGGCAAGTGATCTGAAATAGTTAATCAATGCATATAAAATCTTTCCTTTAAATGTGCATGCTCCTGTGAAATATAATTTCTGTTTAGCCTAGCCCACTTTTTGTACCTTGGGGAGTAATATGTAAATTCACTCTGTGTTCCTACTACTAAATTCACATCTTTCATACCAAATATTTTCATAAATGTCTTCAAACATCTACCCTCTTTAATTATATTTTCCCCTCTAGGCCCCTAAGTACATCCTCACTGTTGCAAATCAAATTGCAATCGACACCAATAAGTAGTATTCCCTGGTAAAAGCTGATTATTTCATTCAAAAATTTCTTAAGCTCCACTATAACAGTTTTGGGTGCAATAAAGATAACACATCAGCATAATCTTCCTCCTTTGGCTGTAGCCTTTTACTATGACAGATGTACTATTATCATCTTCTATCACTATTGTAGCTCCTTTAGCAATTAATATAACTATTCCCCTTTTTCTGTCTCAGATATTCCTCTGAATAACCATCCTGAAATCCTTTATCAAATTTACATGATCATTTTTTCCAAATGTCTGTCCTGTAGCATAGCTATTTGCACTCTGCATTTCTTAATACAGTTCACTACTTTTTTGTACACACCTGTGACACCATTCACATTCAAAGATAAAATGGAAAGTGTTGCCATTATGATAAGAAGTTGTGTTCCCCAATTACACATGGCAGATTTTTTGAATGTGTATTTCCAACATTTATGCAGCTTTTCACCTTATCTCCAGTTTAACCTATGTCATATTTTCACAAGACTTTTTGCTTTAATGAAAACCCTCAAACAAAAAAAAACTAAATATTTTTTTTAAAATGCCCCAACCCTATTAATTTAGGACACACAAAACAATGCACATTTTTAACAAATAAAGTTTAACCCTCCAGATAGGATCAATTGCCCCAAATCAACAGCTGCACCCACAGTCATAACCCAATCTTAAATTAAGGTTACCCATGCTAAAGCACACTACAGCCTATGTTCCCACTTACATCAATTGCTGTCTGCTCTTTTATCTCTATTCCTCTCCCAGACATGAAAAGAGCTTGCATGCTGTCAGAAAACACTAACGTTCAGCCCCTAAGAAAATTTGCACTGGCTACCTTTAAACAAAACTAAATTATGCACTCTTCCATTAAATTCATTAAAGTATTAAGGCTACTGGGGAGGTTACTATCACTCACTTCCCATAATTTCAAACTTTATTTTGTAGTTAACTATATGTTATTGTACTTTTATATTTTGCTTGCACCTACAGACAGCTTGCTTCCAAGTAAAAGTAGTTAGCAATGACAAAGAAAAGAGATTGCAGATGTGTGAAGAAATCTTTGTAAATTTCACTCAAAACAGAATGTATGTAATTCCGTTTGGTAAAAGCCGTCAGATGCAGACTTATTGTCTCACATTGAGATTTACTAATAGAAAAAACATGGTAATGTCTTTGCAAATGTAAGACGTTTAGCATTTTTTTCATGGCTTTCCTCATTTTGTCTTATTTTTCAAGCCTATTTGCTTACAAAAAATGTGTTTATAATTTAAGCCAATGACATTAATCTAGACATGTAAAATCAAAGAAAATTATCATATTAGTTCAACATATAATGAGTAAACGTTTACAACCCATTCACAACCCAGTACCCCAAGATTACTGCATTATATTAACTTAAGCTTGTTTTAGTTCAGCATTTCCTGTCTTGTTAAGACTGTAAAACCTTACAATTAAAAATGACCTTACAATTAAAAATGTAGTTTCATGTCTTTAGAACATACAACAGTCACTGAAAAGACTCTGCTCATATTTAAAATACCCCAACTATATGCTATACAAAATTCCTTTTCACTATAACATGCAATTTATATAACAAAATGTTTTATACAAATATTAAGAACACTTTTTTTACTCACACTTATTTTTTCCTTTAGTGTCCTTCTAAACATTAAAGACATATTGTGGGGTATATGTTTCATATTCTATCCAAAATTTAGCAAGTCAGCAAACATCCAATCTTTTCTCATCCATTTTATCTGCAAAGCAATATTTCACAGATGTGATTGATGCTTTATAATCTCTCATGTACTCATCAATTTCAGTGTTACTGGCTTCTTCCTTATCATCTCCATCTGCCAACACTAGACTTAGTTCAAAGTCCAAAGTACTCCATATTCGTTTAGCCAATTCCTATACTTTTAATGTCTGTCAAGCATTTTCCTTTAAAACATTGGAAAAGGTTTCACCGGCAAAGTCTCTATGTGCTTTATTGTCAGAAAAATTAATAGCCAAGACCCCTTCTGTTTTCTGGCTCACTTTTTGGTGGCCAAACTTTTTTCTTCCTTAATGTGTTCTGCAACAAAAAAAGGTCTTTGATCCTGCAGAAAAAATTACTCTGAAGACATCCATATATAGCAGGTTGAATTTCACACCCATCTCTCAGCATTCCCAGATTTCTGGGAATAAATTTGTTTCTCTTCTGCCTTGTATACAGTGAATAATCATCTTTCACAAACACTCTGTTGTCTCCAATTTTTAATACTTTCCTCTACTGCCACAGTTTTGTTCGAATCAACTCTTTATGCTGGTATGATTGCATTTTTACTAATATAGGTGTTAGCTGCTTTCTCATGCCCAGGTTTGGAGCATACACTTGATATGCCATTTCAGTTAACAAAATCCTACTGTGGAGCATCAGTCAACTTACTTTGATGTGCTTTCATAATATTAATACAGTCTGTTCCTTCCAGTTTTTTTCTGGTATAGCAGAGAATCTCAAGGTTTCCTTGCTCACTGTGTCTTCTAACAATATTTTTTGAAAAAGTCTTCTTGAGAAGCCTCATACTCAGCCAGCCTTTTCTTCACTTCTGCTTCCATTTTTTTGCAGTTTTACCAGTCCATTTGTTTATATAGTTAAAGTTTCCTCTATTTTCCAAAACTTTTGTTATTTGAGTTGCTACATTCCTTTAACATTTCTTTACTACATTTATTTTCTTTAAATTCCTGGAAGCTATCTCTTAAACAACACCTGAAGCATGAGCTGCTTTTTGCTGAACAGTTGCACGATCCTTCACAGCCATTTTATTCTCTTTACCTTTTTTGGTTGATTTTCTTTCAAGTTCTCCACATTTCTTCTTTGCTAGCACCCAGGCAGTGTGCTTATTCACCAATAACTGACGTTTACCCAAATAAAAGTTTCAACTGTACTAATTTTTTCTTGGTTTCTGTTTTTATACTGGGAGAGATGAAATTAAGCTTTTGATCAGTTTTCAGACAGATTGGATATCCATCTTGAGACTGATGTAGTTCCAAAACTGAGACCACAATCAATCCAAACAGATCCATCTCTATCAATCCAGATACTGAAGAGTCAATCACTGAAAAAATCAGAGCCATGATATTGACTTGATCTGGTGAAGAAAGGGGAGAAGAGCAGCAAATCTTGGATGAAAAGGATTTCACCTGTCTCAATGTTACTGAGGGGAGGTGAACAGTAATCATATGTTCTACACTAAGAAAAGTCTGCCACATTTTAGAATTATCTCCTACATACTTTTTGATGCACCAAACTACTAACATTGTCTGTTTGAATTGCAATTGTCCCCTCAGGAACAGCTGTCTGACAAGCCAGAAACACTGGAAGCACCGCTCATAGCTCCAGGACATTGATGTGCAAGTTGGCCTCTAATGGGGACCAAGTGCCTTGGACAGTCTTGCCCAGAAATTGTCCCCCACCCCATCTGGGAGGCATCTGTGGTCACTATTGCTGTGGGCTCTTGAAGAATAAAGGAGTGACTGTGGAGAATTTGTTCAGAATACATCTGACAAGGGTTGGTGAAGGATAGACCACTGAGAAGCTAGTAGCCATTGCAGAATTCTCATATGAAACCTGGCTAGAGGTACTAGAGTTATTGATGCTATCATTGACCTTGGAGTTTGCAAAACTAGTCAAGCAAGAACAGTCTTTCTGGGGATTATCTTTTGAACTTGTACCATTATTTTGTGTAGTCTCTCTGGAGGAAGGGATGCTATAGTTGTCTCTGTATTTAGTACAGCCCCTACGAATTTGAAATTTTGTGTTGGCATCAGATGTGATTTCTTGAATTTTACTGTAATTTCCAGATGGGCACAGATATTGACTGTGTAATCTCTGGCTACTATCAACTGTTGCTTGGTTGAAACGATTATGAGCCAGTTGTCCAAGTAAAGAAACACCCAGAATCCTTGCAGTCTCAAGTGAGCTGCCACTACTGCCATGCATTTGGTGAACACCATGGAGACTGTGGTAAGACCACTCTGTATTGGTAACGACTGGCTCCCAGCTGGAAAAGGAGGAACTTCCTGGAGCATTTGCCCATTTTTATGTGGTAATATGAATCCTGACGACCTATCAAGCACATCCAGTCATCTTTCTTCAGAAAAGGAAGAGAATGGCTATACAGTGACCATCCAGAACTTTGTTTGTCGAACTGATTTGTTCAGTACACTGAGATCCAAAATTGGTCTCCATTCTCTCGTCTTTTTTTGGCACTAAAAATAATCTTGAGTAGGTTCTGGATCCTTTCTGGTTTGGTGGGATTTCTTAGATGACTCTTTTGTCCAGCAATTATTGAATTTCTTGCACTGCTGAATCCCTCTGATTGGGTGGAACACTGGGGATTTTCTTGTGTACAGGGAAAGGATAAGAAAAGTGAATACTATATCCTCTGGATATGATCCATTGTACCCAGGAATCTGTTATGTTTAGCCAGGCATTTAGGTGCAAGGGCAAGCACCCCCCAACTGCCTCCAGAGGAAGACAATCAGGCTTCCCTTCAGGAGTGCTGAAAGAGCTTCCCTGGAAAGGAATCCCTGAAACCCTGGTTTTGTAAACCACCTCTGCCATGAGGGTGGCATCTTCAATTTTGTTTCCCCCCTCTGCCCTTGGGGGAATTCCCTCCACATGTGTCTTGCAAAAGGCCCTTGGGATTTTTTGAACCACATCTTTCCACTACTACTCTGGTTCCTAGAAAAGGACCTTGGGGGGGTGGAGAAATGTACACTCACAGCAGAAAGGGTCTTACTATCCTTCTCACACCTGGATAAAGTCTTGTTTACTTTTGGGACAGACAAGGATGTTCTGTCAAAGGGAGCATTGACAAGAGAAGACTTGAATGATTCCACAAAGTCACACAGGTGCATTCAGGTGTGTCTGCTTATGGCTACGCCTGTACCTACTGCTCTGGAAGTCCTTTGGCTGTATGTGCAATTAGCCTCTTGGACAAATTAGACACAGACACCAGGGTGGCTAGCTGGGAAGCCACTTTTCTCTTGGACTCCCTCAGCTACAGCTCCCACCAGGTTATCTGACAACTTAATCAGATTCCGTTGAAGTCTTGTAAAGTGTACCAAGAAGTTCAAAGACCTTATAGCGAAGGTCGATGAAGTGTAGACTCACTTCCCAAATCTGTCTATAGCCTGAGACTCCCTGTTGGGTGGTTGGACAGATAAACTCTCATCAACAAGTTCCTTTTTTGTGGCGGTTGCTACAACCATGGCATCCACAGCTAACCCCTTGGCCCAGAACTGTTTATCTTTACAGGCAGATAATATTTTGTCAAGTCTCTTGGCAATGGGTTCGATGGTGTCTGGAGTCTTCCATGCCCACTGTGAAATCAACTGAATAAGTTCATCAGTGGGTGGGGCCATCCAAGAGGTAGACAGGCAGGTGCTAAAAGCCTGTAGCTAAAAAGATTCCTCTGAGGAAGGTTTTGGTACATCCAGCCACCCCTTTGTTTTAAAATTTCTAGGATGTCTCCAAAGGAGACATCTTCAGGTGGTGACCATGGGGACCTTCCCTCCTCATCAAAATCTGTGTCGTTGGTGACTGATTCCTGCGGGGAATCTAAGTGCTTCCTCTTGCACTTCTTTTTCTGAGGGACCTCCTCCAGGGGGATAATCTGGGGAGGTGTCAGAAGATGTGTCAGAAGATGATAGGATTTGGGTCTGAGAAACCTGAGACTTCAGCACCTGCTGTCCCAGTGGAGAGGCAGGTGGAATAACAGAGCCAGAGGTGGTATCTGTTCTGAGGGGGAAGGTTCTGACTGAGTCACTATGAGTGAGAGGGCCCTCTACGTGACCTTGAAGGCTGGCCTCCCAAACAGGGAAGGGAGCCTGGAGCTAGATAGACTGCCTCAGGACCAGGGTCACTCCCCGCTCCAAAGAAGCCAGAGCTGAGCTAACTTAAGCCAAAGCCCCAAGGAGCAAGGATGGCTCTGAAAAAATGGAGTCAACTCCTGCCCTCCTCAGAACCAACTAGGTAGCTACAGCTTCAAGAGGTCTCTGGTTCCAAAGCTGCCAGAGAGCTCAGGGGATTACTGGTTCCGCAGATGTGAAGATCTCAGGAACCAGCATAGCTGGTGCTGGGAGATTCAGAACAGACTACTCTGAGACCTCGGAGCAGGTTAGAGGAGGAGTGGTTAATGGAGAAAAAGAAGGCTCTGTACCAAGACCCAAAGGGGTTGGAACCAAAAGTGGGCCTTAATGTCTTCTAGCCCACAAGATTTTATTCACCAGTCTCACCATGTCGAGTTCAGAAAGACTTTTGGTGGAGCAGCTAGATGACATTGAAGGAGATTTAGTCCTCTGCAGGAAGATTTCTGGAAGCTCACCAGCAAAAGGGTCTACAGACGGTGAATAGGAAGTCCTTGGAAAAATCTCCTTAGAATCAGAAATTTCTGTCATGGTAGGTGAAGCAAAAATTTTGTCCTGCACCGGGGCCAACTTCGAAGGGCTATAGATAGTAATCAGTGCTGGAGCAGTTGTTGACACTGGTATTTTACAGCCAGAGGCCTCTGGTTCCAAAGATCATTTCATAACTGAGAGTTTCAATTTCTTAGGCCTCCAAACCAATGGAGAGGTCAGAACTGATAGACTCCTCTTTTTTTCTTTGTCTACTGAAAATGAGGACGAAGGGGAGAAAACGTCAGTTTTGGCTTTGTCTGCAGAAGATAAGGCTTCACTAAAGGCTGAGGGAATCAATTCTTTCAAAATAAGCTTATTTCATCTTTCAACAAGGGCTCGATAACTGAACCCATGACATATACTGCAGTCTTCTTGCAAATGAACAGGGTCCAAGCAACAGATACAAAGAGAATGTATATCAGACATTGGAATTTTGTGGCAGCACTTCTGGCATTTTTTAAAGCCAAACAAGTAAATTTAGGGGTCACTGGAACCGTGATACAGTGGTTTATTAGGCTCATACAACTTTTAAAACCACTAGTAAAAACTTTGCCTTAAACAAGGCTTCTTTAGGCATATGAAGCAAAAAATACCACCTACCATTTATACAATATCAAAGTGGGTCACATGATGACAACCAGGCTCGTTTGTGTATCTTTTTTAAATAAAGGCTTTAAAAATACATACCCATTCAAACCAGGTGAAATATGTGCCCCTAAATGTAAAATCCAATTAAATTCTTACTTTTCAGTGTAATCATTAATATTATCCCCACGTATATTATCAACTACTCTTAAAATTGAAAATTCAAAACTATGTCCAGAACCATTGTCTCTAATGTGTTTATATAGTGGATTTGTAACTATTTCTCTCTTAATTTCAGATAGGGGGTTACAGATACGATAACTCTGGTTCATTCTACCCACATAATATTCTTGACATGCAACACATCTAGCCAGATAGACATCTGTAGTTTTGCAATTACCATATGTATTAATTCTGAAAATCTTATTAGAAACTGGATGAGTAAAATATTTATAACAAGAAATAAAACTATAGAAAGCACATCTGCCACATACAGAGGTGCCATTCTTAATTGGTCATGTCTTCCTCGATATATCTGTCTGCTCTTTATAACATAACAACTGCTTCAAACTTCGATTATTCTTACAACCGAAGCATGGTCTCTCATTGGCTGCCATCTGTAATTCTGGTATATCATGTAGGATGTGCCAGTATTTCTCAATGCTTTTAACATTGGCAGCATTTCAATTATATGTTAACATGCATCTAACTTTACCCTATGAACATTTATTCATTTGTACCTCTTGGTTAGCTTCTGAGAATAGTGGCTTAGCTCTGGGAGATCTACAATTCTTAACATCCTCACAAATCTCCAGTACTTTCCACTTATTATAACCTCTATTAACTCATGTACCTTTAACTTCAAGTAGGTGTGGCTTCGGCCTTTAAAAAATGAAGTTATCACCTTACAGTTCTAACAAATACTCATTGACAGAGGTTATATAGCAATACAATTCTGTTTGCCATCATGTATGTGCTTCAAGATAAAACATTCTGATACCTTGTATGTAACATGGTTTTGGAATTATTAATGCAAATATGAACAGACAATATCTGATGCCTCGAGGTGCAGAAGGAGGTAACTGCAGAAACACCTGGAGACATCACTCAGCTGTAATGAGTTAAACTCTACAGCAGTGTTATGCAGTTGCAACTGCATGTTCTCATTAATTGCGTTCAGCCTTGTAACTCTATAAAGTTGATTCCTAACTACGTCAAACTGCGAGTGCATACTACCACAATGTAAATATGCATTTCTCTTAGTTGTTTTTTTACATAAATGAGTATTTAAAGTATTGTTAATGCCTCTAAACACTGTTATGTCCAAAAAGTCAATATTCTCAGTTGATAGTTTTTTTTTAAACGTAGAAAGGAATATGTGGAGGATAAATATTCATAAAACATATTAAAGCTATACACACTATTTCTCCATATTACAAACAAATCATCCACAAATCTACAATAAAAATAAAATTCCTTGCTAGGCCATTATCTGTGGATAGAATATAATTCTGTTTCCATACAAACGTAACAATATTTGCAGAACTGTTAGCAATGGGGGTACCCATTGCTACTCCTCTATTTTGAACAAAAAGTTATTTTATAAATAAAAACACATTGTTCAACAGAACCATATGTAATAAGTCATACAGCAGATTAATATACTGTTGAGAATATTCAGTAAAATCTAGCAAATATTCTTTCACATAAGAAACTCCAGTGTCATTAGGTATTACAGTGAATAATGAATCCACATCTAATGTTACAAAAATTCAATCAGTGAAATTCACATTCTTAGACCAATCATATAATTGCTTAAAAAAATTATTTGTGCCCTTAATGACTGTCCCAGTCTTTTCAAAGCTCACTCTATTTGGCTTTCTAAAAACTTAGATGTGGGCTCAGTTACCCACCCTCTAGCAGATATATAGGTCTAAGTGGAGGCTTAGTCATAGATTTGTGCAGCTTATAAAGCCCAAAAAATAAATGGAATGATGGGTTTGTTCACCATTAAATAATCAAATGCATCCTTATCCATTCTGGTTTGCTCAGAAATTCTCTTTATATTGTTTAACACATTAGTTATAATGACATTACATTCATGCCTTGTAATTTTAGTATAATCAGCACTATTTAACAACATAGTCATACATTCAGTATGAAAACTAGTGTCTAAAACAACTACCCTTCCACCTTTATCAGCATTTTTTATAACAATTTCTTTATTACTAATTAATTTACTAATGGTGCTTTGTTTACTTCTTGTTAAATAAAAAAATCAGTATTTTGGTTACTGTATAACTTATAAATCCCTTTTTCCACAGCCCTTTCAAACACTTTTAAAGCCAGAAGGGGCCTTACCCTTCTCAGCCACATAAAAAAAATCATGGCTGGAAGACAGTCACTCACACTGTCACTTACATTAAGGAAGAAGAAGAGAGGAAAGAAAGTTATTTTTTTTGTAAGAGAAAGAAAGAAAGAAAGTGAAGCGGAAAACTATCAATGATGACAGTTATAGAAAGTACACTAATGTGTACAGGAAAATAATATCAACAATGATATTTAAGGTTACACTACATGCAAGAAATAAGGGGGAAAAAAGAGATGAAATATTACAGTATAGGGTAGAGGACCAATTATAAAGAAAGAAAAAAAGAGAAATCTGTAAGAAATGAAATGAAATTTTTATCTAAACCCACTGAAACTCAAGAGCACTGGCAAAATGCAACCATTTGGAAAAGTGGCAAATGAGATGAGGTAATTGTGAGAGAGGGATTGTGAGTAGAGGTGAAGCTCGAGTGTTTTTGGCTGGTGCGAGCTGTAGTAATGGCCAAGTCTGTTCTGATATCAGAACTAGACCCATCTGTAAATAATAAAATGAAGATTAACAACATCAGATCTGTATTTTTGTCTAACAAAATTTATTTAAATGAAACCTGATCTTACACCTACTGAAGATACCTGAACACACACAAGTATCTCTTTCTGTAGTTACTTTAAAATATGAAATATAAAATAAAGACACAGGCCTAACCTTACATTTTCAGGCCTCTGCAAAGTCTATTCTACTAACTGTATTTATATAGGATTTATTCTGCAACATTTGCCTCTGCAATTATTGAAATGACATTTACTTCTGTAATTACTTTATAAATGTATTAATATGGTCTGCGAAGGATACTATAATGATCAGAAGAACTAATATAAAATAACTTTCCTTTATCTGGTACATACATTTGCAATTTTAATTGTGACCACTAGGTGTCACTTGAGCATTTATGGTCTATTTGGATTGAAGTCTCTTAACTTTATGATTTAATTATAACTGGACAATTCTTTATCTTGTCATGACCGGCAAACTCTCTTCTTTTAAAACCTATAATATATGTATTTTGAAGCATAATTACCATATACTTTATTAACTTGTGTCTGTAAAGCTTCAGATAATTTTGTTAATCTGGTCTATTTATCTTTTTTAATTTCTATGTGCTATAATAGAGGTCTACCTTTCAAATTTATGTCCTGTAAATATCTGTGTGTTTTAACAGCATAAGTACCTTTACTAAACCTTTCAAATTTATGTCCTGTAAATATCTGTGTGTTTTAACAGCATAAGTACCTTTACTAAAACCTATGCTTTATGTATTTCAGATCTATACCATTGGATACCCTTGTCCATGTCTTTTTAACTTTCTGTCTAGGTAATGTGCACTGTATCCTGTAAATTAATTAACAAATTAAACCTGGCCTGTTATGCCTTGAGAATATTAAATAACTATTACTACTTATTCTTTAGATAACTAATCTTAATAACCCTGTTACAAATAATTCTGTCACTTTACCATTAAAACTAATGACTAAATGTGAAGTGTGTTGTATACTGTCTAGTATTGCTGTTAGAAATGTATAACTGAGTATGAATGTTATATTCTGATATCTGACTGAAATATATTATAGTGAACTCATAACTGAGTATGAATATCATATTCTGAAACTTGACTGAAATGTACACTGAAGTGATAAATATTATACTCTGGAAACTAACTAAACTAATACTAAAGGAATACCTTTCCTGCCAGTGTTACCTGAACACAGATAACAGCATAAATTGAAACCCAGTAAATGTTATATTCTGGAAACTAAACCACCACTACAGGAATACCTTTTTTTTTCTGTCAGTATCATTTGAATATATATAAAAGCATAAACTGAAATCTGGTAAATGTTATTTTGAAAACTAAACTATTAAAAAAGGAATACCTTTTTCTGTCAGTATCGTTTGAGCACAGATAAAAGCATAAACTGAAAACTGGTACTGTTACACAATTGTCTGAAAATATAAAAACATTTGCATGCTTTCTTTAACTCTTATTTGCATAAATGGACATTTGTTGTATATAATTTTAACTTTAAAGATTTTAGATAACTGAAACTCATTTAAACTGAAAACTAGTATTGTTAAACAATTGTCTGCAAACATAAAACATTTGGATACTTGTTTTAACTATAATCTGCATAAGTGCACATCTGTTGTATTTTTGTATGTTGCACATTTTAACTTCAAAGAGGTTAGATAACAGAAACACCACAAATAAATATTGAAAAAAAAAACAATCTTCATTTCTGGCTTTGGTGATCTTGTCTTTCTATAGATACTTGAGTTGTACACCACACCTCTTGCCAAATTTAGACCTTGGTCTGCATTGTCTCAGGCATTGGAAAGGCCGCCTTAAAGTCCCAAGTTTTCTTTTCTTTTATACTTAGGCCTTCCAAACCCCACCCTTTCCCATCCACTGTGCAAGGCTGTGTGGCTGATATATTTTTCTTGACAGTATTTAAAACCAAACAGGAAATTATTCAAATATCCAAGACTGATAGAGTTTCTTTTTGTAGCAATATCTGCAAAGCACATAAAAGCAGTATCAGGTCCTTAAAATAACATTTGTAACTTTCACAATTCTAAACCAGCAACATTGCTTCTTGCTCTAACTTAATTTACATTTTTCTGCATGAAATAAGCATATGCTACTAAGAAACACTTGTAAGTCTGTAAGCAAACTGATAATATATTACAGTGAAATAAGCCTATGTTACTAATAAATTCTCATGAGTCTGTAACTGAACTGATAATGTACTACAGTGAAATGGAAAGGCTGTAACTTCATTATTAAATCAAACAGAAACCTCAGTAACATTGTTTTTCTGTCATAAACTCTAATGAAACTTAAGTAGTAATATAACACTGTATTAATATCTGCATTTCTGCACCTTTACAAAATTAATCTTAACTGTTGAATTTTCTGCATTCACTCTGTGACCCTCGGGTCATAATTTGCAAAAGAAATTATTCTCAGTGTGCAGGTCTCTGTCTAAAAGAACAGCTACATGTTGGTCAATGACCAATGTCATTTAACTCCCTCCTTCCAAATCTACTTTCTTCTATTGTATCTTTCCCTCTCCACAATGTGAATACTACTACATACCCACATCATGTTTCTTCTAAATAATCCTTTGCATCCAGATTATCTTGTTGTTACTGTACAGATATACACAAAGTTTGTACAAAGCTGTTAAATTTGTTAACTTCACTTCGTTGTATAAATTCTTCTATTGCAATTTGTGATGTAAATTGTTGTTTTGAATAACTGTAATTGTAACTGGAGCTTTTCTCCTTGGGTCTCCACTGAAAATATGCCCTTGGCTCAGCTGGACCAACCCGGTTAACAAACAACAATAAATAAATAACTCTTTCAGTACTACTGCATGCTGCAAGGATTTATCATTACTGTCTAGAATTTTCTTGGACAAATATTAACAACTGTTACTGTATAAAACTGTCACTAATAATATTAAACTGACCTTTACCATACTGTTTTATGGCACACAGTACTGTCATCAATTCAGTTCACTGAGCTGGCCTGTAATCTGACAACTCAGTTAAGTAAGTCAGTGCCTCTGATGTGCTTGGTAAAGTGCAATTTCTGCATGAAATGTATACATTATTGAACTCGTTGTTCAATTCGATTCTCAGTTAGAGCGTCTTCTGTGTGGAGACATGCATGAATGGGCGTTCCTTCGTTGAAGGTTGTGCATTAGGCCCGGCAAGCCACCACGTAAAAATCTACTGCCAATCATTAGCGGACCAGAGTTCCACTGTGGCGACCCCTAACCGGGAAAAGTTGAAAGACACAGCATTAAACTCTATACATATACACATTTATTACTAGAGCTGAACTGATTCTGGAACTTTACTTGTCTGTCCTTTATACAATGATGTGAAGTTTTTTCATATCAAAACATGAGATTTGAACCTCTGGCTTTAATGACATATAATATTTATGCTGCAGTCTTTTCTTGCATGGGATCTGAACTTTTGACTGTACTGTCACGTTTGAAATGTAGCACTAACTTTAAATTCTACATTTTTTAAACTTGCTCATTTAATATCTGTGAATGCTTTTCTCTCTGTCTGCATCAATATTATTTATGCACTGCAACACTTTACCACCATAATTCAAATGTCTTAATGCCTGCTAAACAAAACAATAACACCAAAAATTAATTTGCCAGATCTGTAACTGTAAACCCTTTATTAGGAGGATTAACTTGACTGCCATTTCTGGTATACCACACACAACAAGTACTTCCAGAATGGTATATGCTTACCAGCCTGAAACTATTGCCTTTTTTTCTTACTGGCCACTCCCAGTATTTCATAGTTTTTTCTGAAAATAAGATAATGCTTCTGAAAATGTAACTTGACAACCTGCACTTCAGCTGTGGCAGCTGAAATGGAAGCAATTTTATCTTTAACCCATAAATCTGCATGTTCTTGTCAAAATCAATTTTCAAATTCTATACATTTGCACAAACTACTGCACACAAATTCCTACAAGTGTCATCTGTGTGCACTACTGTACATTCTGTAGCATTTTTATTTTTCCATAAAATATTATTACTGAAGTCTAACACAACATGTAGCTCTGATAACATGATCATACCTAGTATGGAACTGTTACACTCAGAATTGCTCACTGCTGAAACCTCTGCTCCTTCAAATCCTGACACAGCTGCACTCATGTCCTCTAGTAGAGGTCTATTTGTAACTGAAATTGATATGTCTGTATCAATCAGTACATTATTCCATAACTTCATTTTCTGCAAACAATGAAATACTGTAATTTCTCTCAACTTTAAATAATGACTGATAAATAATCTGGGTTGGTGCTGGACTGCCACAGCATTTATAGATGAGCTGAAAATCCTTTTTATAGAACAACATTGACTTGAGCTATGGTATGTGTTTCTTCTTTATTTTCCCCTTAAGTCTGTATATCATTCACTTTATATTGTATTTATTTTGTTTACTGTATCAAACTGATTAAAATCTGCACTCTGATCCTCTTAACACCCCCCCCCCCAGTGTAATACTTACACTGGCTTCCGAAAACGGCAGACTAGAATTTATTACATTCTGAACATCTGTATTCGAAATAACATGAAATTGAGACATTGCAAATGTAATCCGGTTTGGTCTGGAAATCTGCATGTTACATACACTGACTGTGTTTATGTATGTACCTGCAATACTGTGACTTAACTTTGTATTTTTAACAACATGTTCTGCAGCATTTACAATAATGTCTAAAGATTGTAAGCAAGAATTTGTGCTATTTAAGTCTGAAACCATACTGACAGAAGCTGACTCATTCTGTGAATCATGAGATAATGTGTCCATTGTCCTACTTATTACAAACTGCTTAACCTTTTGTGTCTAGAAAGATTGAACATTCCTAAACTAATAACATTGAAATTTAAATGAACATTTCTGAAACACAGTTTTGTAGACTGCTTTACCCACTTTTTAACTTTAAACCATACATTTACTGGTGCCTTTACTGTAAAAGTCCTGTTTAACATCTTTATACCATTTACATTTACTGATGTACTTAATTCTGAGATTTACTTTCTGGCTTAGACAGAAAATGCAATGCAATAAAAATTAATGCTCACATAAGGAAAGTTGAAGTTGCTTTAAGAAGGTGGCCTGGCATCTTGCAGCTTTTTCAAACTCTGTCTTGTAATGATTTTCTTGGTTCTGTGACATCACACTGGAAACTTGAAAGTCTGCTGTCTTCTTTGGTGATGACGAAGTTTTCTGATATGTTGCTGTTAACTAGATAATGTCCTGTAGACTAGTATCTTGGAGTTTGAAGTTCTTTGAGACTTTACTGTAGATTTTCTGAAGGAATACTTCTGATGTGTAGGATACATGTCTGACTGCTGATAAGGTTGCTACAGGGTTTTATGGCTTTCATCGAACCACTCCTTGAGCCAATAACCTACGACCACAAGTTAAAAAAACACCTTTAGTCGATCCACATAAAATTGTTGACTGTGCAAAATTTAATCCACAAAAGCAGATCAATAATCCACTGTGTAGGAATAATCCACAAAACAGGTCAAGCGCTTTCGTCGATAGACTTCATCAGAACAGTTAATAATGGATACTGAAACCATTTATATATATACCTTTCATGGTTTCATCACTTGCAAATATATTTCTACAAAACAACTTTAATTCAAGCCAGTACCAGTAGATAGCTGCAGCAGTGCTGATAAGTACTATGGAAACTACAACACTTGCAGACAACTTGTAAATCAAAATCTCCTTCATGCCTTTTCCATGCCATACATCCCGGCTAAATCTTACTATAGCACAATTAAACTATAGCAGTAGCAAGCGTAGGAGTGGTTCATTGAACGTTATTTGTGGTGGTTTCCGCTCTTTTACACACCTCTCAGTGTTACAAGGGTTTTATGGCTTACTTTAACTGCAAATATCATCCTGCCATCCCTTCCACTGATGATGCCTTACCACTGTAAGAGCTGGTATGACCGTAGAATACTGGAATGAACTGGAAAAAAATGGAATGAGAGTGGAATGAATATCTTTATTCACTAATTATCCAAACGTAAATACTGTGCTATCTTCTCTCGAACCAATAGAGGAAACACAGTATTGTACGACCACAAGAACGTTTATTGAAGCAAATAACATAAATAGTAATACAAATCCATATGAGTTAAGCGCTTTCACCTATAATACTTAGGCTTCTTCAGAACTCAAATGAATAATACGTGCGCCATTTTAAATAACCTTTTTGGCACGAATTTAGTCCAAAGAGCTTCTTTCATTTAAAGTGCCACTAAATAACATATAAACTAAACAAAATTAACAAATGATAAAACATCCTCCTACTAATCACTTTCTACAATTAATATTTGCTATCTATACCTAAAACCTTTGCCTTTAATACAGTGACATGTCCTGTTCGTCACTTGCATACTTGTCTAAATATGCCCTTTTCAAATGTGTCTCCTTCCTTGTAATGTTACTGAAGTTAAAAATACTACTACCTAGATCATAAGTGATTTTAAAAAATAAGTGATTTTAAAAACAGGTCCTAAACACTGGTTATTAATTTATAAAACTGTTAATATAGTTGACTGTATTAATTTGTAAATAATAGTACTCTAAATTTTGCATTCAATAAAATGTTTATGATGGGTGTTTATGTGCATACTGGTGAATATTTCATTGGTTGTTGAATTTTTAAAAATATGTGCTATATCCAAAACTATGTTTATATTATTGTTAGTGTTGTATCTACTTCTTAAAAATGAACTTTGTTACACAAAAATTAAAATAGATCAATGTTTGTATAAATAGTTAGTATAAATAGTTACTTCCAATTAATTAATAGATAAAAAATTGTTATAAATAAATTGTAAATATAAATATTAATATTAATAATAATAAATATAAATATAAATATTTATTACTAAATGTCTTAACTACTTAATATATAAATATATGTAATAATCTAAAAATGTTCTAAATAACATTAATTTAAAAAATATACTTAATACCTTTAATTTACAAAATCATATCTTATTAAAAACTAAATTTACTCCTAACCTCGTGTTGTTTTGAAACGTGTAATAACTAAAGAATGTGAACTTTTTATTGTTTGTAGTCCTAGAACAATTTTTTGTATATGTTTATTATTTTTGTTATTTATTAAACAACAAGGGTTTGGTTGCTATGGTGTCATTTAATCCAGGAAACGTGGCTGCGTCGGTGTATAACTGCCACCAAATTTCTTTATAACTTAATAGTTCCTTCATGTTTCTTCATTAATTGGAAGTAACTATTTATACTATTTATACAAACATTGATCTATTTTAATTTTTGTGTAACAAAGTTCATTTTTAAGAAGTAGATACAACACTAACAATAATATAAACATAGTTTTGGATATAGCACATATTTTTAAAAATTCAACAACCAATGAAATATTCACCAGTATGCACATAAACACCCATCATAAACATTTTATTGAATGCAAAATTTAGAGTACTATTATTTACAAATTAATACAGTCAACTATATTAACAGTTTTATAAATTAATAACCAGTGTTTAGGACCTGTTTTTAAAATCACTTATTTTTTAAAATCACTTATGATCTAGGTAGTAGTATTTTTAACTTCAGTAACATTACAAGGAAGGAGACACATTTGAAAAGGGCATATTTAGACAAGTATGCAAGTGACGAACAGGACATGTCACTGTATTAAAGGCAAAGGTTTTAGGTATAGATAGCAAATATTAATTGTAGAAAGTGATTAGTAGGAGGATGTTTTATCATTTGTTAATTTTGTTTAGTTTATATGTTATTTAGTGGCACTTTAAATGAAAGAAGCTCTTTGGACTAAATTTGCGCCAAAAAGGTTATTTAAAATGGCGCACGTATTATTCATTTGAGTTCTGAAGAAGCCTAAGTATTATAGGTGAAAGCGCTTAACTCATATGGATTTGTATTACTATTTATGTTATTTGCTTCAATAAACGTTCTTGTGGTCGTACAATACTGTGTTTCCTCTATTGGTTCGAAAGAAGATAGCACAGTATTTACTATTTACTAGCAGTTCTTCCTCGCAACTTATTTTTGGTTCAGCAGTTGTTATGGAGGGGGAAACAGTGTTAACGACCACTGTTCAGGACGAAATTCCTTGCTCATCCAACGGAGGTACCCGAGATGGGGAGTTGGCGGAAATAAGAGGTGAATTGAAGCTATTGACAAATACGCTAACCTCCTTTATGTTAAAAGTGGAGGATGAATTTAAAAACATCAGTCACAGTTTTTTTCGTGACACTAGCATTGTGTGCCACAGGAGTAAAGACTCTAGTAAGGGTATCAAGGAGTCGATAGTTATACCCTCTAAGGACATAGTTAAACCATGTCCTAATTATGGTAGGAAGCAAAAAGACAGTATGCCCACAAACATTACTAGCGCACAAGCCAATTTTGTAATGCAGCCAGGAGAAAGTGAAAATATTATTAAAGAGAAAGCTAGTAACGGCTTAACCAGCCGGCGAGATACTACACCAGGAAACAACTCGGAAGGACTAACAGCGTCTAGGCATAAAAACGATTCAGGGGACAGTGCTGACATAGATTTACCGGCGGGTCAGTGCTCCAGACACACTATGGATAATATCGGAATGGACTCTACTGGTTTCACTTTTGATTTTTCGATATATGACTTTGAGGAGGAGGAAGAATTCATGTCGCGAACAGGGACTAAACACAAGCGTGTGAAGCCCGTTAAGACCTACGCTCACTCAGTAGGCGCTTCAACGGCCAACAAAGGTACTGAAATAACAATTGATACACACACAAAGACTAAAAGTGATAATAGCAACAAAGACTATATGAACAATTTTATTAATAGTGACTGTAATTTTGACGAATTTAAGAAGGGTAACGACAGGGTTCCCTTCAACAGGAATGAGCACAAGGTATCTTTAAAAGACAAAATTTATAGGATGGGTGATATTATGAGCAAACTGGACAGTTTAAAAATAGAGAATGCTTATTTAAACAAATGTTTGGTTTTAAAGGTAGTCCCAATGGGACTACGTTTTTTTAAGACACCATTGGGAATTGAAATTAATGAAACTGTGATGAAAGATTTTAACGAGTTTTTTGATGAATGTGGATTCAAATTTATGAGGAAGTTAATTAAATATAATGATGAAGTAATATCGCAACTTATTAATGAGGTAGAGAATTTAAACGGAGAGATAGAAAGTGATTTATTGTTTGAGGAATGGAAAAATTTGTACTGCAAGCAGTTTACTATTGTAGAAAAGAAATCAAAATTGACACATGAGAGAAAGAGCAAAAAAATTAACAGAGACATTATACAATACAAAGAAAATAGGGTATACAGATGGAATATAGAAAGGGGCAATAGAAATAATAAGCACTACAGAAACAATAACCAGGGTTATGAACATGAAAAAGAGAACAATGGTACAAGGGACGATTATTACGAAGAAGGTAAATATGAACAGTTTGACAATCATGGGGGATATAATCAAAATTTTCAAAGGAATTGGAATCCTCAGTATTGGAAGAAACCAGGTTTAAAGGGGAGGAATTTCCACAGTCGTCAGTATTTACAACCAGTTTCTTACAGGCGATAGAGCATGAATTACAAGTAAACAACAACTGTAGTGGGGTAGAAGATGGGGAAACAAGAAGTTCAAATAATATACAAGACACGAATAAGATTGGTGAGTTTAAAATTTATAATTTCACTAATTTCAAAGTTGAAGAGACCCATTATAAATTGTTATCTAGAGGTATGAAATTTATACCTACTCCAAGCTTTGGGTTGGTTGACCATTTGATAGAAACCAAACTATTCACACGTAAATTGAATTTATCCATTATGTTTCAAAATCAAACCAAAAATGAATACATTTTAGGGGTGGGGGCAGATAGATTGTTAAAACCTAAAAGTACCTTTGTTCCACATATGAATCAAGTGGTAGAACTTTTTGAAAAACAGGTATCAAGAGACCTGTATAAACTGGCTAATACAGTGAAAAACACCAGATTTAGGGACAATTTATCTAAGGAAGAAAGAAATGAGCTACACAATTTAAGAGACAACAGTAATATACGCATTATGAAGCCTGACAAAGGGGGTGGGATGGTTATTTACGATCAAATGGAATATATGTCCAAAATACACTCCATTTTGACTGAAACAGGCAATTATACTACGATATCTTTGAATGAAATCAATATTGCCTATCAGAGGATTAATTCTTATTTAGAAGAGTTTTGGATAGATAATCGAATCAATAATGATTTATACAATTTTTTGAAAGTACCATATCCTAAAATGGCAAAATTAGTAGGCATCCCTAAGATACACAAGGATGCAGCAAACCCCCCATTCAGACCTATAGTGTCAGGCACAAAGGCCAAAACATTTCCTTTAGGAAAACTTGTGGATGTATGGTTGAAAGACATTTATAAAGGTATACCGCATCTTTTAAAAGATTCCTGGGACTTTCTCAGAACATTCCCTGTAAGTACTGACACAAAGAATCTTTTATATGTAACTATAGATGTAATCGATTTATACTCCTGTATACCCAGTGCGAAGGGGTTACAAATGTTTTGTGAAAGTATTAGAAAACATACTTTGTTAGAATGGGACAAAATTTGTCTCATTATGGATTGTATGTCTCTGGTATTGGAAAACAACTTTATATCATTTGAAGGTGAATTTTTCAAGCAATGTAAGGGGGTGGCTATGGGTTCAGCCAGTGCCCCTATATATGCGAACCTTATTATGTTATATTGGGAGGAAGAAGTACTATTTAAGAGTGAGTATTATATGTACATTTCCCACTATACGAGATTTTTGGATGACATTTATATCCTTTGGAAAGGAAGTATGGAAGATCTTAAAGAATTTATGTCATTCATTAACAGGAGTAGTGATTTTTTGAAATTCACCTACGATATCAGTAAGGCAGGTTTACCATACTTGGACACTATTGTTACTAATGATGCAGAAGGTTTTAAATCTAACATTTATAGAAAGAATACCTTTTCTAATGACTACCTGCAATATGACAGTAACCATCCTAGGAAATTGTTACGTAACATTTTTAAAGGTCAGCTCATTAGAGCATCTAGAATGACATCAAGGTATGACGATATGATGTTAGAAATGGAATATATAACAAATATGTTTAAAGAGAGGAAATATAACAGTTTAATGTTACAGGATGTTAAACAATATGTGACATCTCAGAGGGAAACCAAATATTATCCAATATTTGGAGTCAGTCTCCCAGAGGATAATATAACCGAGACAAACATTATAAATAACTACAAAAAGGCATTTATATTGCCATATACACCATATGTCAACACAGTGAAGGAAATATTGTTTAAATATTGGAACATATTTCTGGTAAACCCTGATTTAACAAGATTATTAGGAGAGAAACATGTCATTGTATATAGGATGTCACATAATTTAAAAAGAATTCTAGAATCTGGGAAAGTAACTAAATTTAAGAACGGAGGAAATGAATTAGTGGTATCAACTAAAAAATGTGGTAATTGCAACCAATGTAAATTTATTATGTGTCAAACTGAAATTACTTTAGACAATTGTAACAAAACATTAATTAGAAGTGTGAAGGGGAATTGTAATACAAACAATGTAGTGTATATAGCCAAATGTGACAGGTGTACTGCTTATTATGTTGGGAAAACTGAGAGGGCCTTCAAAAAAAGAATGTATGATCACTCTTATTGTATTAAAAAGAAAGATGTTAATAATGCGTTATATAGGCACATAGAGAGATATGGAGACCAACATAGATTTAAATTCATGATTATTGATCATATTAATCTGGATTTTATGGGGGGAAACATGAAGGAACTATTAAGTTATAAAGAAATTTGGTGGCAGTTATACACCGACGCAGCCACGTTTCCTGGATTGCAACCAAACCCTTGTTGTTTAATAAATAACAAAAATAATAAACATATACAAAAAATTGTTCTAGGACTACAAACAATAAAAAGTTCACATTCTTTAGTTATTACACGTTTCAAAACAACACGAGGTTAGGAGTAAATTTAGTTTTTAATAAGATATGATTTTGTAAATTAAAGGTATTAAGTATATTTTTTAAATTAATGTTATTTAGAACATTTTTAGATTATTACATATATTTATATATTAAGTAGTTAAGACATTTTGTAATAAATATTTATATTTATATTTATTATTATTAATATTAATATTTATATTTACAATTTATTTATAACAATTTTTTATCTATTAATTAATTGGAAGTAACTATTTATACTAACTATTTATACAAACATTGATCTATTTTAATTTTTGTGTAACAAAGTTCATTTTTAAGAAGTAGATACAACACTAACAATAATATAAACATAGTTTTGGATATAGCACATATTTTTAAAAATTCAACAACCAATGAAATATTCACCAGTATGCACATAAACACCCATCATAAACATTTTATTGAATGCAAAATTTAGAGTACTATTATTTACAAATTAATACAGTCAACTATATTAACAGTTTTATAAATTAATAACCAGTGTTTAGGACCTGTTTTTAAAATCACTTATTTTTTAAAATCACTTATGATCTAGGTAGTAGTATTTTTAACTTCAGTAACATTACAAGGAAGGAGACACATTTGAAAAGGGCATATTTAGACAAGTATGCAAGTGACGAACAGGACATGTCACTGTATTAAAGGCAAAGGTTTTAGGTATAGATAGCAAATATTAATTGTAGAAAGTGATTAGTAGGAGGATGTTTTATCATTTGTTAATTTTGTTTAGTTTATATGTTATTTAGTGGCACTTTAAATGAAAGAAGCTCTTTGGACTAAATTCGCGCCAAAAAGGTTATTTAAAATGGCGCACGTATTATTCATTTGAGTTCTGAAGAAGCCTAAGCATTATAGGTGAAAGCGCTTAACTCATATGGATTTGTATTACTATTTATGTTATTTGCTTCAATAAACGTTCTTGTGGTCGTACAATACTGTGTTTCCTCTATTGGTTCGAGAGAAGATAGCACAGTATTTACTATTTACTAGCAGTTCTTCCTCGCAACTTATTTTTAATTATCCAAACGTGCTGAACATGCGTCAGTCTCTCCTTTATGGGCTAAATCTTTTTGTACCTTTTAGAATAAAGTCTGAACATACTGTACTTCAGTTAAGAATGCTTTATTAGGTACAGTGGAGGTAGACAGACAAACTAACTTAACTGTGTCTGAAAGTGTTTCATAATAATCTACAAGACTCTAACCTTGGTTCCCAAGCCTTGTACCATCCAAACAGGATGATCTGTTTGTTCTTAATGCACTGCACATATTTTTGAGTGAAGATTATTTTCACTGATTGAAGGTGCATTCACTGAAACTGTATGCAAACTGTGAAGACCTGTATTAATATGCCTGCATTTCTAGACTTATGTAAAGAGAATAGCATATTTTGGTTTACTATCAAAATTGTGCAAATTGGTTTTGCGAGTAATGACTTACTCAAACCAAAATCCTGAAATTGTGCACATCGATTGCTCACATATCCGAACACCGTAATGTTGGTATTTCAAATGAGACGTTATCAACATTACCCAGACATCTGGAGATGCACTACCAACATTTTACAGGGGGGCAAACCCCTGCTAATTATATAACTCTGAGATCAGACTACTACTTTTCTTGATCCCCACTGTAGTGTGATCCATTTAAAATGATATGTAAAACCAGGAATGCAAGCCACGTGTCAATGTTTTGGAGGTGACAGGATTTTCAATTGTAGTTTTGAACTTTTGCACCTTTACCCTCAATCTTATGAATGATGGTAAGGTGACTTTCTAACATTTGTTAGTAAACCCTGTATTTTTGTCAAACAAAATACATTTAAATGAAACATGATCTTACGCTCCCCATGGTACTGCAACATGGGGATAAAAGGATGGGTAAATGAATAGCCTGATTAAATCAGAACTCATAGGCCACCTTGGACATGAAGGATGGGTTAGGTTGACAGGAGACATGATCCTTAAAGACTAAGAAGGTTCAGTAGATGGAGCAGGAAGCTCAGAAATCCACTACACAGAGGTAACAACCACCAAAAAGATACTTTTCCAACAAAATAAAATCTGTGCTCCTATGAAAAGACTACTTCAAAGAAGAGCTTCTGCTAACATTTTCAGTACAAAAAAAGAGGTCCTAAGGAGGAAAGGGCTCATGTGACAGAATATTCACAGAAAGGTGCTATTTAAAAAGGCCTTAGACATATTACTTAAAGCCACAAAATAACATCTTAGCCTTGATGAAAACCTGAAATTCTGGCCAACAGGGCTTTGACACTAGTGCACAAAAAAAGTTCACCTACTTACAGTCAGAGCAACAGAAAAAAAAAGTTTGTCTTTCTACTGCTGAGCTCCTGAGGAGTAGAAATAATGGAAACTACATTTACAGATGGGGAATGAACACTAGAAACTACTGGAATTTGAGAAAATAAGCTGCAAGCTATAGGAAATGAATGTCCTGATGAAATCTGGGCAACAAAGCTTTTGGTCAGTCTCAAAAAAAATAAATCTCCAGCAGATCTGGCAGTATAAAGGGAACTCGACCTGCCGAGGCCAAAAGGGGCTGTGTTAACATGAGGGAGTTGGTTTCACCTAAAATACACAAAGTATAGGGTTTGATTCTGACCTCAAGGGATTTGCTAGGCTTAAAATGGCCCTTCATGACAGTTAGCCTTGTATTTACCCATGAACTTCTCTGAACTGGCTTTGAAAAGCTTTGTCATGTGGATAATCATTATCAGAGGAAAAGGAAGAAATTGCAAAGTAGCCCTGTTAGCCAACAACAATCCAGAAAATTTCATGATGACAGGGTGAGGGGAAAAGTCATTCTTGCACCTATCATTGTCAAGGATGTGAACAGGCTGCAGCCTGACTTTCCCATCTGCAGATTTTCCTTGCCATTGAAGACCACTTGTATAATGTAAGCAAGTACCACCTCAGTTGATCTACAAGACAACAGAACTGTCCAGGAATGTGTACAGCCATTAGGATGTGGTCTGTAACTCTAGTCCATTCACAAATACTCAACTTCTCAGCAGAAGAAAGATCATGCTCCCCACCCCTTGTTCATAAACCATATAATTGACATGCTGTCTGTACAGACAGAATCCCAGGATGCAGGTATTCTTAAAAGGCTATTAAGGGAAAAACAATGGTCTGTCCTCATCTCCAGTACAATGAAGTAAAAGTTTCTTGGACATTCACACACTTTGAACCATATGCCTACTACATGCCTCTCCACCTCAGGGCTAGAGCATCCATGCTGTCATCTGAACAGTAGAAAAATGGGAGGGGCTGGTCAGCCACCAGGTTAAGTGAGGCCTGTGTGTGAGATAAGCAAATCTCATGATCCATCGAGTACTCAGCTTGTGATCACTGGACATGAAGGATCAACTGCAAAACTCATACGTGATTTGGCTAAGACATTTGTGGGGACAGTTGTTAGCACCATGAGACCCACTACCTACTAACACCAAATTAAAGGTGAAAGCAGCAGCAACTCTGTAGATCATGACCTGAAATCTGTTTGTGAGAGGCACAACTTTGCAAGTCATGTCCTACTCACAACATACAAAAACTAACCATGCAGTGACTAAGCTGGAACTTGTGAACATTTACAGTGATATCGACACAGATAGACAGAAAAGCACAGTGAGGAGACAGTTGCTCCAGTATGGAAGCATACAAGTTATATAATTACCAGAATGTCAGATTTATCTGGTCTCTGTTCAGACACTGGAAATAGTTAGACTGGTCACATGGCACCTAAGTACTTGAGTAACACTTGTCACAAGCTTGAGCTCCTCCCCATCCCATAACCCATGCTCTGAGGAGAGAACTCCAGATTAAGGACTAACTACATGCATCACTAACATAAGAATAGCACAGCATAACAGATAGGGCCCTGAAGGAAAACATGAACACAAAATTTCTGCAGTTGCAGATTCTTTAGACATGAGAATTTAGATGCAGAAGGTGACTGGGTCATTCCAGTATCTGGAGAGAAACCAGATAAATCTGACATTCTGGTAGTGCATAACTTACGTGTTTACTCTGATCCAATTCAGAAAGTGGAAACTGTTGAGACAGAATTCCAAGCAGACCTCAGACAGCCCAAACTAGCAAATGTTTTAGAATGAGGACTACAAAAGAAACAGGAGTGCTAGAAAGGGTATTCAAGCTACAGAGTTTAGCAAGAATATGCAAGATTGACTAAGCAGCAGTGCTTGCAATGTCTTTTAATGGTAAATTTCACAAAAAAGCAGCCAATGTTGCTTGAGCCCCATGAGTGCACTTTCAGTTTTGTCAGTCAAGGATTTCCCAATGGAAGTGTAACAAAAGATAATACAATCAGAAACCAACTTAGAAAGAGTGATTCTATAACGTGTTGATACTTTTTCAGTGAAGAGGTGACAATTGTTCATCCTTCCTGAAATTCTTTGTATGGTGGAGCTAAAAAGAAAGTTGTCTGTGGTGATCTAAAGCAGTGTAACTGATATTCACCTTTACTGGAGTAAATTGGAAAGAATAATGATAAATTAATGGAATGGTTCAAGCTGATTTGCATGACCACCATAGGCATGAAGGATGAATTAGGTCTGAGTGACATTCTGTCCAGCTGAAAAATCAGGTAAGGTTACTTTGATGACAAGACAAGGAATTCAGAA
This sequence comes from Protopterus annectens, assembly GCF_019279795.1. Lineage (NCBI taxonomy): Eukaryota > Metazoa > Chordata > Ceratodontiformes > Protopteridae > Protopterus > Protopterus annectens. The sequence goes on from NC_056726.1 coordinate 807,786,657, forward strand.
AACCTTCTTGCAGAAGTAATGGCCACAAGGAGGGCAGTCTTCCTAATCAAAAATTTCAAGTCACTGGAATTAGCAGATTGAAAGGAAGGTTTAGTTTGTCTCTCCAAGATGAAATTTAAATCCCAAGTAGGAGCTGCATGTATCAAAGAAGGTCTGGAGTGAAAATACTCTTCAAAAAGGCGATATACATCTTATGAAAAGTCAAATACGACATGAAAAAAATACATAAAAGATGAAATGACTGCCAAGTGTACTTAATGAAAGAAAAACTGGCACCTGTCTTGATTAATCCTGCTAAAATGTAAGCACCTGGAAAAAAAAGAGATATAGAAGTAGGGACTATATTTTGTCTGTAGGCCCATACTTCATAGGTTCATAGATGTTTACTAGCCTAATGACCATGAGGGCCTTTTAAAGCCTAGCCATGCATCCCAAATCTCTGACAAGTTCTGGTACCCTTGATAAGTGTAAGCAGAGGCTTGGGAGGTAAAACACAAACAGGGTCCTGGCCGATCAACAATTTACAGGCTGCCTGTATTCATTAGAGACACAGAATTTCCTATTCCCCATCCAACTGTCCAAGTTACACTTGAATTGGTTTAGGAATGAACTCTGTTTCACATGGATGGGGAGCTTGCTCTAGAGAAGGGGTAGTCTCTGGAATACATACCCGTCTCTCCAGCATGTCCTATTTATATCACAGGCAAAGTTTAAGTCTTTAGAAAGGGTAATTCTGAAGATCTTTGTTTTGCGGCTATGCAGGAAGTCCATCAGACTGGGGTCTGATAATGCCTTATATGACAGGCATAGATCTCCCTCAACAGCCTCTAGGAGACATAATACAGAGATAGGACTTTGAGGTGGTCTGCATAAGACATGTTACTTGCACACTGTATTCTTTTGGTGAGGAACCTCTGTGGACATTCCAATTGTTGGATACACCTGGTTAGGTACATACCAAAGGTGGCATTGTACTCAACGATAGGTCTGATGAATAATGAATACAGTGGAACAATGACTTACTTGGTCCTAAATTTCATACCTTTGTTTATAAGTTGCACAACATAGAATAGTTTCCTCACTACTACAGATGTGATGGTCAACGGTTAGATTACTATCTTTGTGTGTCCCCAAGGACCTGACAAATGGGTGAACTCTATGTTCATCCCCAGGTCCCTGACTACTGGGCCAACTCTTAAGGGTGTGTTGTCAATATAATAGTTACCAGAGGTGGATGACTTCCTAAAGGATATTATTATGCATGTCTTGGTATTTAATTTAAATCCATGACTCTGCCACCAGTTGATTGTGTCAGCCCTTCCTGGAGAACATTTATGCCAGTAGCAATTCAATGACAGCTCGTAATTTTCCATAATCTACAAATTTACTCAACCAGATGCCATTAACATTGGCCTTGACTTCAGAGAAGTAAATGCCAAAAAGGAGCGATCCCAGGACTGATCCCTGAGAGACTCCACTTGTGACTGCCTCTTTGTGAAGGTAGACACCCAAATTCTAACTTCCTGGTTGCTGTCTGTGAGCCAGCTGGCTATCCACCAGGTGACATAAGGGGTTGTACTTAACCTCTTAAGTTTGTCAACAATGTTCAAATGGGGTATTGTGTCAAATGCCTTGGCCAATTCAAGGTAGGTAGTGTAAGCCATTTTGCTTTCATCCATTGCTTTGGTGACCTTCTCAAAGGAGTCCACCACGTTAAGTAGGCATAATCTGCACTTGGTGAAACCAAATTGGGTTTGGTCCAGTGTCTGGAGGTCTCCTATGTCATTATTGATCATTTCCATGATAATCCTTTCCATGTCTTTACATGAAATTAGTGAGACTTATGGGTCTTTAGTTTCCAAAGTCTGTAGATGGCCCCACCTTTGTGCAGAGGGATGACTGTTGCTGTTCTACATTCATGAGGTGTGAAACCTGTTTGGAGGCTACATTTAAATAGCAATTCTCGATGGCCTGATAGGTCATGATTCATGCTATTTAAAAGGCATCCTGGGATATTGTCTAGGCCCATTGATGCAGTGTTCTTGGCCTTAGAGACAGCATTAAGGACCTGCTCCCTAGTGATAGCAGAAGGAGTTACATTTGGTAGTATTTCCTGAGGGAAGGTTGAGGGGGAGAGAGGGTAAAGTTGGAGCAGAATTTGTTGGCCAGTAGGTTTCCTAGATCTTCTGGCTTTTTCAATTTCTCCAAATCTTTTGAGTTTCTAATACCATGACGGGAATGGACCCCATTCATAAGTTAAAGTACAATTAAAGGTCATGAAATTAGTATTATTTCAATCTTTGATGTCAATCGAGTGTGTTCTTCACAGCACCGGCAATGTGCCCAGTAATGACTCCTGCAATTTGTACAAAGTTACATGTATTGGTAACATATCTAAATACGACTGTAGATTATTTTTTATAAGACCCATTGCTCCTACTACTATTGGAAATGTCTGGTATCTTTCTTCAACTTTGCTCTCATTTCTGCCTGCAAATCTTGATATTTTATGACTTTGTGCCTCTCTGTAAACAAGACACTGTAGTCACTGGATGTATCAATTTCCATGATCAATGCTACTTTTGTCTTTTCATGGAGCACTATATCTGGTTTTCTCACATCTGTCTTTTGAACTGCTGGTAATGGGTGATCCTAAGAGATATAGACTTCATAAATTTCTATGATGCTTTGTGGTTCATGTTTCCAGTGTTTTTCAGCAACTTCAATACCATAATGTTTCCACAATCCCCAGTGCAACAGTCTTACCACATTATCGTGCCTTTCAGTATACAATCCTTCTGCCATCAATATGTCACAACCAGGAACAAGGTGTGCAACTGTTCCCAATTCTATTTTACAAAACCTACAATTGTCTGTTTCTCCTGGACTTTGTAAACCAGCTTGAATGTAGCCCAATATATTGGGCCTCCAATATTAACCTTTCATCTTTTGGTTTGAATTCACCTCTCCCTAACCATTCCTGTGTCTGATCCTGAACATGAGGTTCTTCTGGGAGTTTTCTATACTTGCAACTAAATTTATGCATTTTCCACATTTCTTGCCTTCTCATCTGATCCTTCATCTTATACTCTTTTTTTTGGCACATTCAATTGCTGCCTGATTTTTATCTTCTTCTGGTTTGATTTCCATTCCTGCTTGATGCCAATATACTGCTAGACTGAGAAGGGAAGTCATCTTAGATTTATTCTCCTCGTGTTTCAAAACTCAGTATGTCTGGGTCTTGTGAGGTCAGCAGATATATGTGCAGCCCTACGATTGTAGACTTATACGTGTAATCAATTTCAAGGAGGCCCATACGTCCTTCGGAATGGGGAATATATAATCTTGGTATGCACTGATTTTTATAAACCATTTGGTGAGCATGAAACACCCTTGTTTTCCTCTGTAATCTAACACTTTTGTGGCCAGTCAATCACTCCAAAACTGTAAGTTAGGACAGGATGAGCAAATTGGTTTATAGCTTGGATTTTTTTCTGCAAGATGTCAATGCTGTTTTCAGGATTAATTTAAGTCTTCTGAAGTATTCCCTGCTAAGTTTTATTCACATTTGCTCATGTTTTATTGTTGACCCTTCATCAATTCCCAAATATTTATACACTCCCTCTTGCTCAAGTTCTTTTCTATCACATTCTTGTCCCAAACTGATGTTTTCTTGGTGCTGCAATTTTTCTACATTAAAGGTTGCTTTTGAACATTTATCAACACCAAATGACATTCTTATATCATCTGAAAAAGTTTTGACTACTGCTTCAGTATTGGTGGTTCCATTAACAATGAGCTCTGCACATGATTGTGTATTGCCTTTGAGGTCGGGGACATAGGCAAAAAATACCTTGCGGATGTCCTTGGCCTGGGAGGCCAAATTTACCTCAAATTTGGTATTGGTAGACTTTATTTTCCTCTGAGTTGTTTGTTTAGTTTGATGAGAGTACTTTTACTCAGCTGGATGCTGCACCCCTTAATTTTTGCCATAATTTTCTTCCTTTGGTTATACTGTTGGGGTTCCACCAGGGGGGCTTGTTTTTTGAGTTAGTTCTGTACTTCTTCCTGGCAGGTACAGGTGCTTCTGCACAGCTATTAATATGCTTGTACAGGGTTTCTGTGAATAGTTATGCACAGGCAGCAGTGTTCTCTGGGTTTATGAGGACTTGAAATTTTGCCAGGTTATCACTTAACAGTAGGAGGTTAGTCTTATTGCAGTTCCTGAATATTCCAGGGTAAGCTGGGGTTCCAAGTTTTATTTTTCACTTCAAAGGAAACCATTTTATGGTCTGACCTTACCAGAGAAGAGACTTCACTAGGGGGGGTGTGCATGCAGCAGTCTCTTACATTACCAAGGACCAGATCCAGTATGTTTGCACCCCTGTTTGGTGCATTGACAATCTGGTCCAGTGAGTTTATTTTTATAAAAAACAGAAATCTGTGCAGGTATGTTTGGTGTCATATATGATTCCCAGTTATTAGTGCGGTAATTGCAGTCACCCATGAACATGGAATTGGGTTGGATGGCGAGTGTTTCTAATAAATTTAAATACATGGTATGGGTTTTCTGGGTCACAGAGGGGGATCTATAGCTTGAAGGGAAGTGATATTGGATTTTGCCTATGATGATTTGAACATGGAGAAGCTCAACTGCATTGTCCTGTTTGAGCAACCTTAAGGTCTATTTATTTTTGATGTAAATCGAGACTACACTTTTAGTCCCTGTCCGTTTAGTTATTGGTGTATGTGTGTGGAAGGCATTATAACTTTGCACTGTCAGTGTGTGCTCTCTGCAGCTTTAAGCCATGTCTCAGTGACTGCATAGATGTCAGCATTCTCTAGGGTGAAGAGAGCTTCTGCAGAGTGGATTTTTTTTTGCCTAGACTCCTGGCATTAAGCATTAACACCTTTAGATTTTCTTGGTTTTGATTTGCTATGTTGGAAGTACTTTCAGTTTGGCTTTGTCTAAAAGAGCACTATGGGGGATGGCAATGTTTTAGCTACTATTCATTTCAGAGCTACACAGTTATGGCTCCTACACATAGCAGAAGCAGAAAAAAAGAAGTTATATTCTTACCATAATGTTCCAGCTGTGCTGTCCATTTTCATTCATCTTCATAATATGGGACTTGTGGAAGCCTTCAAACTCCCGAGCTCCTCCCTACCAATAATGGCCTGGCCCCCATTCTCCTCAAATAATACATATAGCTTAAAAAAAAGAAGAAGAAATAAGAGACTATACAAATAGCCATCACTGGAATTCAACACCCTAGAACATGAGGTTTTGAATGTGTCCTCATACACATGCTTCTTTCTTAAGCGATGGGTAGGGGGGTGGGGAGTTGAGATGAATGAAAATGGACAACACAGATGGAACGTTATGGTAAGAACATAACTTCTTTATCTGATGTCAGTTTTTATTTATCCCCAACATATGGGACAGAGTCCCCAGCCACCTGACCCCTGGGTGGATCATAAGGAAGGATGTTCAGAGAACAGGTGAACCAAAAGCCACTCTTCCCCTTGAGACCAGATCCAATTTGTAGTGATTGATGAAGGTATGTGGATTTGACCAAGTAGCAGTTGCACAAATATATTCCATGGAAGCTCTACATAGGAATACAGTGGAGATTACCACTGATCTAGTAGAATGAGACTTTACATGTCTCTGGAGATGAATATTCAATTTTTTTATACACAAAGGAAATACATTCTGTTATCCATCTGGCTTGACAACGTCCCCCAATCTATGGTGCATAAAGGAAATAAACAGTTGGTCTGATTTTCTTAAATCCTTTGTACTGTGTAAGTAAAAATTTAACTGTCTGTGCACATCAAGTGAATGTAAAGTATTCTCCATTGCTACTGAAATTTGGAAAGAATATGGGGAGGTTAATGGTCTGGTAAATATTGGATTCTGATACCACCTTCAGTAGAAAGGAAACAATGGTACATAAGGTAACACTATCCTTATGAAAGGCTAAGTATGGAGGTTTTGAGGATAAGTTCTGATATTCTTCTGGCCAAAATTATAGCAACCAAAAAGGCAGTCTTCCAGACAAAAATTTTAAATTACATTTGGCTGAGGGCTGCAGGTTCAAAAAGAGACTAAGTCAGGGCCTGCAGTACTACACTTAAATTCCATGGGGGAACAGGATGTTTAAAAGGAGGTCTCAGCAAGAGAGTACCCTTCAAAAATACTATACAAATGTTTGAGGAAGCCAAAGAAGAATTCTAGAATCCCACATGGAAATTTGAAATTGCTAGTAGCTGAACTTTAATCATAGACGAACTTGCGCCTTTATTAAATACTCCAGCTAGAAATTCAAGGACTGCGTATATAGGAACTGTAACAGGGTCTATGTAATTCTGCTCTGTGCAATAAACAAATTGATTTCCATTTGCTTTTGTACAATTTTCTGGTGGATGGTTTATGAGATAACAGAATGGAATGGACCAGGGACGAAAGCATAGGTTGCCTGGCCATCAATGGAATTGGAGAAACCATACGGTCAGTCTGAGGTTCGAAATGTCTGGGCAAATCAGTCCTGTTGGTTATGACAGAAGGTCTGGAGTCAGATCCAGAATCCAAGGGGGAGACAATAGATGAGGCCAAAGAAAGGGGAACTATACTTGCTGAGGCCATTAAGGTGTAATGAGGATGACTCTGCTCTTCAATCTGGGTGCTATCTATAGAAATCTTGGGATAAAGGGAGTTGGGGATAGGTGTATAACAGACCGGGGGGGGGGGCAATCATGAAAAACAGTATCCCTCAGGGACTCCCCCATCGAGGGGGACTAGGTCAAAGAAACTACTGCACTTGTTGTTTAGGGGAGACGAAAGAGATCGCAGCAAGGCTGACCCCACTGAACAAAAATCACTTGCAGCACCTTGTGGTTGAGGGACCAATGGTGAGCTAACAGGATAGACCTGCTGAGTTTGTCTGCTATCACTTTGGACTTCCCCAGAATGTGCATTGCCACCAGAAAGAGATTGGAGGCTATCGCCCATTGCCACATTCTGAAAGCTTCTTGACACAGGGGATAACATAAGGTTCCTCCTTGTTTGTTGATATACCAAACTACTGACATATTTGTCTGTTTGAATCACAATTGTCCCGAGAGGGAGACACTCCTGGAGTGCTTGCAGCACAAGAAGCACTGCTCTCATCTCTAGGAATGTTGATATGCAGATTGGCCTCTTTGGGGGACCAAGTGCCATGAAATGTCTTCCCCAGATAATGTCCTACCCACCCAATCTGAGAAGTGTCCGTGGTCACTACAACCTTGGGCTGAGGAAGTAGGAGCAGTCAACCTTGTTGGGGCTGGCATGACTGTGTCCACCATGAAAGGTAACTTTTGCATATTTGGGTCACTCATCTTTGTGGACATATGGTGACTGAAAAAAGACCACTGTATTTGCAGCATTCACTGTAAAAGTCTCATTGGATACTTTGCCAGGGGCACTAGGGTTATGGCTGCAGACATCAAACCTAGAGCATGAAGATCTATTCTGGATGAAATCTTCATATTGCACATGATACTCTTGACTTGGTTTCTAATATTTTGTACTTGTGATAATGGAAGGGACACAACCATGGATTGTGTGCTGAAGATCGCACCTATGAATTCCAGTTTCTGGGTGGACTGCAAGTCCGATTTGTTGTGATTTACAGTGATTCTGAGAATTAAGCAAGTTCTCAGTACCTGGTCTCTTGCTGGTACCAATTGATGCCTGGTTGGGACGGTGATGAGCTAGTTGTCCAAACATGGGAACACCCAGATTCCATGCAGCCTTAGATGTGATGCTACCACTGCCATGTATTTGGTAAATACCCTGGGGGCTGTGGTGAGACCAAAGGGCAGTGCTATGAATCGACAGTGACTGGCTCACACTTGGAAGCGTAAGTAGCTCCTGGACCATCTGTTCATCTTTAGGTGACAGTACTCATCCTGGAGGTCTATAAAGCAAACCCAGCCATCCTTTCCCAGAAAGGGAAGAATGGACTGTAACATGACATCCAGAACTTGGTATGAGTGACTGACTTCTTCAACACACTGAAATCCAAAATCAGTCTCCAGTCCCCTGTCTTCTTTGGAATCAAAAAGAACCCTGAGTAAGTTCCGGATCCCATTTGGTCTAGTGGGACTCTTGGATGACTCTTTTTGTGAGCAACTGCTGAATTTGCTGAGTTGCCAGTTCCCTCTGACTCAGTGAAACATCGTAGAGCTTTGTTATCAATTGGGGTGGAAGGAAAAAGGGTATGGTATACCTTCTAGTAATAAATCTCTGCACCCAAGTGTCATTTGTTATATTTAGTCAGGCTGTTTGGTGCAGGGAAAGTCAACTCCCGACTGCCTCTAGAGGGAGGCAATTGGACCTCCTTTCAGGAATGCTGATAGGGCCTGTCAAAGAAAGTATCTCTGGACCCTGTATTCTACCAGCCTCCTCTGCCACGAGGGTGTGTGCTGTCATTATCATTTCCCCCTCTGCCTCTGGGAGAACCAGTTCCATGTGTGTCTTGGAATAGACCTTGAGATATTTTGAACCACATTCTGTTGACTCCTTGAAAACATGTTTGGGGGGGGGGGTCAAAAAACATACTCCAACAGCAGACAAGGTGTTTCCATCTTTTTCTCACTTGGAGAGTGTTATTTTCACTGTGGGTCCAAAAAGGTGAAACTCCATCAAAGGGAAAGTTGCTGAGGAAAAAAAGACTTGAAAGGCTCTGCAAAATCACACAGGCACATTCAGGCATGCCTCCTGATGGATATGCCTGAACCCACTGCCTGTGAGGCACCTTCTGTTGCATTGGAGATGAGTCTCATGGACAAGAAGCTTTTTCTACCACAGAACAATGGATGCTAGATAATCACCTAGCACTCAATGCCTTAAAAAACAAACTAATGCTCTTTACTCCTACTAAAACAACCATCATTGACAAGAATTCATTTTTCATCAAAAGCCATAACAATACATCTCTCGAATTAGTATCTGAGGCCAAACTACTAGATGTCCTCATTGATGACCAGCTCAAATTCACCTCTCACCTACAAATAAATATCAAAAAACCCACCAAAAACTTGGCATACTATATCGCTGTAATCTTTACCTTACTCCTTCTACTAAGTTTATTCTCGCTACCACGTATCTCATCCCTTCTCTTCTTTATGGTGCTGCACTTCTAACAAACCTACAATCCTCTCTCAAGACAAAACTCTCCTCTTGCTATTACAAAATTGCAAAGTTTGCCACAAGCCAAAAGTCTTCTACCCATCACTGTCTAGCCCTTCATCAACTAAATTGGTTAGAGCTGCCCAATTATCTATCCTTTTTTCAACTTACCCATGCCCATAAACTTATTTTCAATCCCTCCCTTTGCCCTTCCCTATCCTCAACCTTCAAAATACACCTCCCTGACAGACTATTAAGAACTAACAATCAAAACCTAATAGAACTCCATAAACCTACCTGCCCCTCAGGCAGAAATCTCCTATCCTTTGCCTTTGCATGCCAATGGAACTCACTGCCTCCATCCATCCGTACCACCACAAACCTCTCTTCCTTCAAAAACTCACTCTACTCACACCTAATTTCTCAGTGGGAATGCTCCTGCTCCCACCCCTCTTAACCTCCTTTCCTCATCTCAGTCTTCTCTGATTACATACATGGTTTAAGCAGGAACTGATCCATACATAAACAAATTACTCTTGGCTTATAATGCTGATACTTTTTATCTCAGAAGTTGTCTCTGTCTGCAACTAGTATAACCTAAACTTTGATTGTCATTTTTCCATTAGATATTGTATGTTTAAATGGATTTCATACTAATACTTTTGTACTTACTATTACAAAAACATCTGTTGTAAATTTGTTGTAACTACTGTTTTGTTTTTGGAGCTTTTCTCTCAGGGACTCCACTGAAAATGGGTTTTTTTAGGCCCAATGAATTATCCTGGTAAAATAACTGCAAATAAATAAAATAAATAAGTTCACAATAGATTGTAAGGTAGTCAACTGAGGGGTCACAGATGCTTGGGCCTCTTCAGTAGTGATCCTTGCTAATGAGTTGTAAAGTTCCTTAATTAGGTTCCTTTGCAATCTTGTGAAGTGGGCTAGATAATTTAGTGAATATATGGCAAAGGTTGCTGAAGCATACACTGGCTTCCCAAATCTATCCATGGCCCTAGTCTCCCTATCGGGGTGGGGGGGGGGTGGACAGGCAAGTTCTTTTTGCTGGCCAGTGCAACAACCATGGCATCAATTGGTATGCCCTTACTCCAATACAGCCTTTCTACTGAAGGTGCCATAGTTTTATCTGGTCTCTTGGGAAAAAGTTCAGTCGAGTCAGGTTCCTTCCAAGCCTTTCAACAAATTAAATCTACCAGCTCTTCGGCAGGTGGGGCTACCCATCAGGCAGACGGGCCTTTCCTGAAAGCTGCCAAGTATACCGACTCTTCAAGAGATGTATTGTGGGAAGGCCAGTCACCCTTTTGTTTTAGCAGTTCAAGGATGTCTCCGAAGGAGACATCATTGAGGGTAATTTGGGAGACCTCTCTCCATCATCAAAGTCAGTGTCCAAGGTGAGAGACTGTCTGGGTGAGTCCAGGCATTTCCTATAACACCATCTCTTCCTAAGGACTTCCTTGGTGGGATGGTCTGGGGAAGTATTCGAAGAGGTAAAAATCCCAGACTGGGTAGACTGGAAGCTCTGGGTCAGCTGCTCCAGTGGTGGAGAGTGGTGAGGATCAGATAACTAAGTCAGTTGGGTGGTCAAGGGTGGAGTCAAGAGGGAAGGACCCACCTGATCTGTGGGTACAGAGAAGACTCTTTTCACCACCTCAAAGGCTAACCTCCCCAGGGAGGAAGAGATCAATGGAACAGAGAGAGGGAGTCGCTGGTCCGGCAGCCCCCCCTGCAGACTGTCTGCCTAAGGAGGAAGCTGGAGCTGAACTATCAAATGCCAAAGCTCCAAGAGGGAGAGAAGGCTCCAAGAACCTCACAGTCTACTGATCCTGCTCAGATCCGATGTGGAAGCCTCAACTCTGACAGATGTCTGTATCCAAAAAAGTCAGAGCCAACAAACTCAGAGTCATTGTTGGATCTGAAGATACCAGTCTCTTTAGATGTGACACAGATGGGCCCAGAGCACTCAGATCTGAAAACTCTGATCCCACATGACAAGTCAGGGGAGGAGTAGATGCTGGAGGAATCCCTGCTCCGATGGGGTCAGAACTATAAGGGCAACCTTCTGAAGTTGCTTTGTGACCAGTTCCCTCAACATCCTTGCTACATCTACCTCAGTAAAACTTCTGTAAGAGAGGGGAAGACAAAAATAGAAGGCCTAGAGCACTTGTACAAAAAGGGAAAGGGTACCCTAGATGGTACTGGATCCAATGATGGCAAGTAGACAGTCTGAGGAAGGGGTTCTGGATCCAAGGACTATGGAACTAAAACTGTCTGCCTCTTAGGATTCAGAGATACCATTTTTATTGGATCCAAAGATTTATGAGACATTGATGAAGTCTGTTCTGACCTAGGCACTTTTCTCTCCAGTTCCAAGCAGAATAGAGTCTCAGCCGACTTGGACCTTTTCATATGGTCCCTCGGCTTGGATAAAGTTGAAGGTTGGACCCCAGAGATGGACTGGGAGAAAGTCGAGGGTAACATCCCTCTCAAAATCAACTTATTTTTTCTTTCTGTGAGGACCCTAGGTTTAGAGGCCCCACAGATGTCACATTGCTTGTTCTGATGTGTGGGTCCCAAGCAGTACACAGACAATAAATGCCCATCTGAAAAGGGCATCTTGTGTCTGCATTTTGTGCACTTTTTAAAACCTTTATCAGACATTTTCCTGCAGAGAGATACCGGTTAAAAAGGAAAGTAATTCAAAGTTACAGACAGCACTGTCACTCACGGACTCGTACGCATACACAATAAAGATATAGAAATAACTATAAAGGCAGACTGGATAGCTGGATAGTTTTATTATTATTATTTTTTAAGATAGAGGGAGGGAGAAAAATGTACCAATAAAAGTACAGAGAAAAAGGACCAACAGATTGTAGAGCTAAAGTGACAGGAAGAATATTACAGAAAAGATACAATAATCTGAAAAATGAGTTTTATTTCTAAATGGACTTATCTCGCTTAAGAAGATGAGACTTGAGAGTAGTCAGCAACCACGCCTGTACATGAAAAGTGGCAAACAATATACGAGGGGAAATGGGGACCAGAGCATTATGGGTAGGGAGGAGCTTAAGAGTTTGTAGGCTTCCATGAGCTGAAATAATGCCCGAGTCAGATCAGAGAGTCTAATCAGAGTCCCACATGTTAAGGATGAATGAAAACTGCCAACATCAGATCCTATAATTCAAAGTGGAAAGGGATGATGATGAAACAGGGGGGAAGCTCAAGAAACAAAGTGAGACTGCAATTTTGCATGAAGATCCTTAAGGGGAATAACAATAATCATGCAGAATATTATATTTATTAAGTAGCAGAAAGTATTCTAAGAACTAAGCCAACACAGGAATGGAGAAAGGACATTCTGCAAATAAGGATTACTACAATTAGGGATACAGACAATAGGCAACAGGGGACTGGAATTTACTGGCGAAAACTGGTATATAAAAAAAAAAACAAGGTATTGGGAGCAAATAATTAGAGAGGGAAAGGTAATAGAATGGAAAAAGGCCAGGAATTTATTTGGACTGCATGACAGAGACTGCCTTCCCTATCAAGAATTTATATCAGAGTATAGGCAAAGAGAAAAAAATAGGGGGATCCTAACTGAGAGACCAGCACTAGTAGAGTTTTTAGCAGACTCTACAACAGAAGCTGACATTAAAAAGGAATAATTAATAGAGCATACAAAATATTGCATGGTTAATCACAAGAATGAATCGGAGGAAGTTATAAAGGATTGGGAAGAGTGAGATTGGACAAGCAATTCACAAACAATGGGGATATATGTATGTCTCTCAAATATGCAACAAAGTCTAGAAGATTTAGGATCTTTGCTTGGAAGTGTTTACATAGGTATTTTTATACCCCAAGTACATGCCAAAGAATTTTTCCTTGGGTAGACAGCAAATGTTGAAGGTATGATGGGGAAGAAAGAGATAACTGGGAACATATTTTCTGAGAGTGTAATGAGTTGGCAGACTTTAATAATTCCCTGCAGACTGCTCTGTCAGAGATACTGGGTGAGCAAATTGGTGTAACTAAGGAAATAATTTTTAAGCTATGATCCAGAATTGGAATTGCCTAGATATAGTAAGGCCTAGCTGAGTCTAATTATGGTGGCTGACAAAAAAACAATTACTAGAAAATGGAAATCAAAGTCTAAATAATCTTTACTAGAAGTAATGAATATAGTAACAGAGATAAAACCACTGGAATTTGTATCTTTAGAAAAGGGTAGGAGCAAATTACATAAGAAAATGGGAATTTTGAGAACAATACATGCAGATGAGGAAAAATGGTTAAAAGAAGGCAGGATTTGAATGCGGTATGTAATGTCTGACTGATAATGACTGGATAGTTTATAAGTAATGTATAATGTTTGCAACGACATTTATGTCAACATGGTTTGTGATGAATGTTTACAACTAAAATTATGTCAATAAGGTTTGTTTTCACTTATACAAATATATGCTTGCCTATATCAAATATGATAATTTAATAAAGATGCTTCTTGTTTTAAAAAACAACCTCAAGCACGGCACAGGAAATGGACCATAAACCAAGACTAAAGCCAAAGAAATAACGTCCAGAAAGCCAAACTGTAAAAATGGTAATCTTTAATTCACACAAATTCCTCCCAGTAAAAAGACAGCATCCAGTTAAGCGCTTTCGTAAAAAAATTGACATAATCAGAACCACTAATGCTAAGGACTAGCCCACTTAAATAGATGCACAAAATCAGCTGTTAAAGCACACCCATACCAACCACCAATCAGTGATAAGATATTAGAAAAGTACAGTTTTGTACCTACCATAAATGTAGATGTCTGATAGACATGCAACTGCAGTCATAACATGTGGGTTGTCCTGCCTCAGGCAGCCCTCGGTCGGCCGGATTCCAAAGTCTGGGTCCGACGTCGGCTGATGTCGCATTTCTCTCCGACGTCAGAGCGGCTGGAGTACATAAGCATCAGCCGACGCCATTTTCTTCAGTGTTTCTTGCCCCAGATGCCAGGTGCCCTCCAAGGAAGGCTGTAATCAAATTGGAAGACAAAAACAGGATTCCAAACAAATACATGAGCAATAAAAACAAATACACCATAGCAGATACCCCAGCTAAGAGTAAGGGGGATAGGAGAGGACCCTAGGCATAGAGGGGTATGGAGGGAGGGAAAACCTGACTGCAGTTGCATGTCTATCGGACATCTACATTTATGGTAGGTACAAAACTGTACTATGTCCTTCAAGAATGCAACTGCAGTCATAACATGTGGGTAGAATACCATAGCTTAGCTGGGGGAGGAGGTATGCTCTAGGAAAGAGATGGTGTGGCAATCAAACCCTGCAGGACTGCCGAAGCAAAGCCTGCTCTGGATCTGGAATATAGAGGGAGATTGTAGTGTTTGGAGAATGTATGCATGGAGCTCCATGTAGCAGCTTCTAGAATGTCCTTTGTAGGCACCCCTCTTAAAAATGCTGTAGAGGTGGCTGTAGCTCTGGTGGAATGTGGTCTGACATAGGCTGGAACAGTCTTCCCAAGAAAGGAATAACAAAATCTGATGCAATGTCCAATCCATTTAGAAATAGTCTGTTTTGAAATTGCTTTTCCTTGGACTGCAGGGGCGTAAGCTACAAAAAGCTGGTCAGACTTCCTACTGGCCTTGGTTCTGTCCAGGTAGTATCGAAGTTGTCTATGAATGTCCAAGGTATGCAAAAGTCTTTCCCCCTTATTCTCAGGATTGGGGAAGAAAGCAGGCAGATGAATGGCTTGATTTAGAGAAACCCTAGATACCACCTTTAGCATAAAAGTAGGGTTGGTCCTTAATGAAACCCTGTCTCTGTGGAAAATAATAAAGGGTGGTATTGCCATTAGGGCCTGTAGCTCCAAACCCTTCTTGCTGAGGTAATTGCCAACAGGAAAGCTGTTTTCCATGAGAGAAATTGCAAGTCAACTGAAGCTGCTGGCTCAAAAGGAGGTAGAGTCAGTTTTCTAAGACAAAATTGAGGTCCCAGGCTGGCACTGGGGCCTTTCTTGGTGGCTTAATGTTCTTGATTCCCCTGAGGAATTGTCTTAGTAAGGGGTGAGAGAAAACAGGAGGATCAGTGTTGTATCTAGCCGAAATAGCAGATGCATGTATCTTTATTGAAGAATATGAGAGGCCGCTCTGTAACATATCTGCCAAATATTCCAAGATGAGTGGGATGTTCAGTAATGATGCATCATGTCCCTTGCTGGTATTCCAATTGCTGAATCTTTTCCACTTTGCTAAGTAAACCTTTCTGGTGGATGGTCTTCGAGCCTCTGTTAGTATCCGCTGGACTTCCTTGTAGGGAGATAAGCTGAAGTTATTTATGGGATCTCCCAGGCTGTTAGCTGTAGTGTCTGAAGGTTTGGATGCAGTGTTTCGAAATTGTGTTGAGTCAAAAGTAGAGGCCACTGAGGGAGGGCACACCTCCTGGTGTGACATATGCTCCGTAGTAGTGGGTACCAGTGTTGTCTTGGCCAATCCGGAGCTATTATGATTCCCTTGGGCTTCTCTGCTTTGATCTTTAGTAATACTGAGGTCATCAGTGGCAGAGGTGGGAATGCATAGATTGCTAGGGAGTTCCAGTTGAATGAAAGGGCATCTATTTTCCAAGCCTTTGGATGGTATGTCCTTGTGCAAAATTTTGGTAGAAGATGATTGAGGTGAGAGGCAAATAGGTCCACTTCTGGCTTGACCCATGTCGAAGTGAGTTGTCTGAAAGCCTGGATGTAACCTCCACTCGTGTGGATCTGTGAAATTCCTGCTTAGGCTGTCCGCCAACACATTGTCTTTTCCTGGAACAAACTGGGATTGTAACTGGATGTTTAGACTCAGTGACTTCTCCCAAAGCTGCATTGTCAGTCTGCAAAGGGGGTAAGAGTGGGTGCCCCCCTGCTTGTTTATGTACCACATCACAGTGGTGTTGTCTGTCCATATCATTAAATGGCCTTGCTGGAGTTGGTGTTGAAAAGCCTCGATAGCATGCATTACTGCCAGCATTTCCTTTTGGTTTATATGCAGATGTGTTTCCTTTGGAGACCATTGTCCTTGTATACACCTGCCTTCCATGTCGCCCCCATCCAAGGTCTGAGGCGTCTGTAGTCATGGTCTGTGTTATCTGTGGTTTTGAATGACATACCTGTGTTTTCCTGGCTCACGAGGCCCACCATAGGAATTCCTTTTGTAGGCATGGAATGAGTGGTATGATTGTCTCCAAGTTGTTGCTGTGTTGAGACCAAATGCTTTTTAGGTACCATTGAAGCTTTCTCATGTGTAGTTTTGCTAATGGAACCAGTAGAATGCAGGATGTCATGTAACCCAGGGCCTGTAGGAATCTCCTTGCAGTCATCTGGGTGAGTTTTGCTAAACCTTTGAAGTATTGAGTTAACTTCTCTTGCTTGTCTTCTGTCAGGTAAGCCATCTGAGAGGCTGTGTCTAGTTTGGCTCCTAAGAAGATTATTTGCTGGGATGGCTGCAGTCTTGACTTTTGGAAGTTGACTGTGTATCCCAGAGCTTGAAGTAATCGTATGACATAATCCAGGTTTTGTCAACATCAATTTGTCGTCCGCTTGTATGAGGCAGTCGTCCAGGTACGGGTAAATTTGTATACCCTGGAGCCTGCAATGAGCAATTACTGAAGCCAGGCATTTTGTAAATACTCTGGGCGCAGTAGATAAGCCAAATGGCAATGCTGAGAATTGATAATGCTCTGGCCCTGCAATAAATCTGAGATATCTTCTGCAGCTGTGTCTGATAGGGACATGCAGGTATGCCTCCTTGAGGTCCAGAGTAATCAGCCACGACTCCTTGCCCAGCATGGGAAGGAGTTGCTGTAGAGTCAGCATTTTGAACTTTGGTACTATGAGAAAGGTGTTTAATGTGGGCAAGTCCAGTATTGGTCTCCATTGAGATTCTTTTCTTGGAACAAGGAACAGTCTTGAGTAAAACCCCTGTTCTTGTTCTTGTTGTGGAACTCTTTCTATTGCTTTCATTCGAGTCAGCAGAGTGATTTGCTTGATAGCCTCTGCCCTTTGATGTTGTGGTAGATTTGGCATGCCTTGTTTTCTTGGTAAGGTATGAAAATGAAACCTGTATCCTCGGTCTATAATGTCCAAAATCCATTTGTCCTTTGTCAGTCTGTGCCAGTTTTCTGCAAACAGAGATAATTTCCCACCCAAGGGAGCTTCTAGTTGTTCCCTGGTAGGCGGTAGTAGAGGAAAGTCATTGAGTTTGTGGTTGTTGGGCAGGTGAAACCCCTGCGTCACTTCTTTGGTTTCCTGGCTGCCATTGTCATCCCCTGTAAGGGCCTCTGTATTGGCCTCTTCCTCGGCCACGTCTGTTCTTACCCCTTTGAAACTTTTCTGGATTAGGAAAGGACCAGTTTTGGAAGGCCAATTCCTACTGAATCTGGGGGTTGAACCTGGAGGAAATCTTTCACAGTCTGAACTGATTTTGCTTTTTCTTCGATGGTCTTTAACACATCCTTAGCATTTGCACCAAAAAGCTTGTTCTTTTCCAAAGGTGCATCCAGAAGTTTTGCTTTTACATGATCTGGTAGAGGTTGATCTTTTAACCAAGCATGTCTACGCATCACTGCCCCTGTCATAGCTGCCCTACATGAAGCTTCCAGTGCATCATATCCACACTGCAGGAAGTGATTGCTTACTTGCTGAGTGTTATGTACAGCTTCCTGCAAAGTCTTCCTGTCTAAAGGATCAGGAGAAGCTAATGTTTTTTTTGTAAATCCTCTAAGAGATAATCCTGATATTGGAACATATGAAAAAGGCAATTTAAAGCTCTCATAGATAAGGTAGTGGATGTGTAAACCTTTTTACCCCATCTCTCAAATGACCTTGCTTCCCTGTTGGAGGGCAAAGGATTTTTTGAGGTGGAGGCTGAAACTCCTTTAGGCCCCTGTGAAATAGTTTCCAAATCAGCAGTCTGGGCCCTGAATAAATGGGAATGAGTTTCTGGCACCCTGTAATACCTGTCTGGCTTGGCTGGAGCAGGAGGAAGAGAATCAGGGGTAGCACTAGAATCAGAATACAAATCATCCAGAACATCAAGTACAGGAGGAATAGCTAAGGGCCTGTGCTGAGGCTTCTTAAGGAAAGTCCTAAGGCGTTTCCTAGAATCAGAATATTCCTGACCCTGCCACTTGAAATGTTCCCTCATGGTGTGCAGAACTTCCCCAAAAGAAATATCCTCAGGAGGGGAGGCCGAAGGTATGGAATCTTCTGCATCTGAGTCCTCATAGGTCTGGAAGAGCTCTTCCTGGCTATCAGAGTGGACGGAGCCCTCAGAATCTTCATCTGAAGGAGAAGGGTCAGAGGGTTCAACCTGGGGCCTTTTATCAGGAGGAGGCTGGGATGCTCTCTCAGGATGGGCCTGTGAACCTCTGATCATGGAAATTAAATCAGCAGCCATGGACATAATTTGTGTCTCCGGAGTCGGCTGAGGTAAGGATTTGGAAGCAATATGCTTTGTTTTGCTGGCTGCCTTAGCCCTAGTGTAGGCCTTAATAGACATGGCCGTAGGAGGCCTGGCAGCTCCACGTGCAGGAGTGACCTTGTCTACAGCAATGGTCTCGGGCATTTCCTCGGTTCGTATCCGGAGGAAAGTCTATAACTGGCGGAGTAATATCTGGAATTGGAGTCGCCGGTATCGGTGTCTTCGGTTCGGAGCGGTGGAGAGACCGTCTCAGAGGGAACCGGAGCACTCGCGCTAGGTTTTGGCGTGGAGTCGGTGGTAGATGCGGGCCGAGGATGTCGGTCCCGGTCTTTTCGTTTTTTGGGAGTTTGCGATGTCGGAAGA